>NC_041223.1:2143924-2202248 GCF_002837175.3 Physeter macrocephalus | reverse complement strand
ATGTGGGATCTTCCCGGACCGGGGCACGAACCCGTGTCCCCCGCATCGGCAGGCGGACTCTCAACCACTGCGCCACCAGGGAAGCCCCATTCTGTATATTTCTTCATCCAAAAACACTTTCACTGCCCAGTGTTAACTCCCAGTAACCGACCTCTCTCGGTGTCTCTCTATCTCTGTCTCTGTCTTCACCTCTCTCTCTCTTTCTCCATTCAAGGTATCCATTCAATTATTTGTTTGTTTGTTTGGGCTTTTACACAGTATTTTCTACCTGCTGCTCTGTAACTTGCTTTGGTTTTAACTTTGCAGCCCATCGTGGGATCCTGCAATTAGAGTCCATAGGGAACCGTTCCGCCTCCCGGGCAGCTGCACCTACTTCATCGTCTGCAGCAGCCACGGTTCCTCGGCCATCGCCCCGTGACGGGCGATTGGACGGTTTCCCACACTTTGTTATTGCAGCTAACCCTGCCCATACCTCCTTGGCCTCTAAGACAGACTCTCAGGCTGACGACAGCGTTAGCACTTAGCGAGTCCTCCGTCTCCATGGCACCGAGTGAGGGAAAGAGGCCGGTGAGCCCGTGCGAGAGAACCCGACTGGGCTGGAGAGAGGGACCCCGCGCCCCTCCACGGCTACATACGTGACAAACGACCGAGGCCGCAGTCAAGGCCTCCACCAGGCTCTCCTCTCCCTTTCCCAAACAGCCACTTTCTTACAGCAAAACTCCAACAGGCAAAATGGGGGCCTCTTTTCCCTGAGTGATAATCGACCTCAGAAAGGTCTGTCTCAAAGTACAAAAAGATCTCGAGAAAACCCAGAGGTGGGCATTCCAAAGCGACAAATTCCATCTAGAAATATGGTATGTAAAACAACTTTCTCTTTTCAGTTAAATCGTACAGAACCACACATTCCCACACACAATGTGTTTTGCGTTGTACGTGAGAGAATTGCTTTATAAATGTGGAATGTGGAAGGATTCTATAACTATTCATCAAAATTTAAAAGTCATAAAAGGTGAGATTGATAAGTTTGACCACACAGAAAATGTTAAAACCTTCATGGTAAAAGAAAAATGGCCTGTATCAAGTAAGAGACAAAATAACAACAGAAAAAAATATCTGTGTTTTACATTACAGTCAAAGGACTAACCTCCCTAATATATAAGACCAAAATTGATACAGGGAAGGAAGGAAGGAAGGAAGGGGAGGAGGAGAGAAGGAAGGAAGGAAGGAAGGGACCCCAACAATTTAAAAGAAAAAATGGGTACCAGAGATGAACAACGATTCACAGAAAAGGAAATACAAGTGGCTCTTACATTTATGAAGAGATGAAAAACGATTCACAGAAAAGGAAATACAAGTGGCTCTTACATTTATGAAGAGATGTTCAAAGTGCAGACTACATTTCACTGAGTGATTTGCTCTATCAGATTGCACCAAATTGATGACCCCCTACTGGGGAGACCGTGAGGATGGCTCTTTCCCACTTCCCTGGCAGACGTGTAAATTTGTGCAAACCTTTGAGGAGCAATTTGCCATATCTCTCCAAATTACAAATGCACATGCCCTTTGACCCAGAAATTCTACTTAAGGGATTTTTAAAGACACAATTGCTCTCATGCAAAATTTTGCACATACAATAATTTCTCTTTGCGATGGAACTTATAACAGTAAAAGATTGGGAACAACCTACGTGTCCATCCATCGAGGACTAATTAGTAAAGCACTGCCACTCTTCAGAGGCGACTGTTTCCAACTCTCGTTACTGTTTCTTCTGGTGCTTTTCTCCAGTTTTCTAAGTAGCAAGCCTTGTCTTGTTTCTCATAGTTCTCATTCGGTGTGTTTACTATAGGTGTTTGGTAAACAGCTTTTGTCAAAATAAAAAACAGCTCCCTGGGCTTCCCTGGTGGTGCAGTGGTTGAGAGTCCGCCTGCCGATGCAGGGGACACGGGTTCGTGCCCCGGTCCGGGAAGATCCCACATGCCGCGGAGCGGCTGGGCCCGTGAGCCGTGGCCGCTGAGCCTGCGCGTCCGGAGCCTGCGCTCTGCAACGGGAGAGGCCACACAGAGAGAGGCCCGCGTACCACAAAAAAAAAAAAAAAAAAAACAACCCAGCTCCCATCCACTTTTTAAGTTTTAATTACAAACTGCTATGGGATATTATCAAATGCTCTTTCTTGTATTTCTTTAGATAATCACATGATTTTTCTTCTTTAGTTCATTAATGTGATTTATTAAATTGAAAAATTTTCTAATGTAGAACCATCTTCTAACTCTCTGATACACCCCACTTAATCATGCTGCGCTAATTTTAATTGGTTTGAAATGATGGAATCATTAGCTAATAGATGTCTGTTCATAAGTTAAACACACCTTATGTTTTCTACATATCTTTTCAATTATTCTGTTATGTATCTAGTTAAAATCAGGGCTATATTAAGCCTTATACAAGAGATGGTTAGCTTGCTTTTTTTTCCCCCATTTTCTGGAACAAATTGTATAAACTATGGAATCAGTAAGTAAGCTCTCCAAGGAATATATTTTAAATAAAAGTAATAAGGTACAGAATAGTGAAATATGCTACCTTTTTATTAAAATATAAAATACTTTATATTAAAATATACATAACAAAATTTATCATCTTAACTATTTTTTTAAAGCTTAAGTGGCATTAAGTGCATTCACATTGCTGTGTAACGATCACAACTACCCATCTCCAGAACTCTTTCGTCTTCCCAAGCTGAAACCCGAATTCCCTGTGCCTTCTGCCAGCCTCTGACACCCACTGCTCTACTTTCAGTCTCTAGAAACTTGGTTCCTCTAAGGACCTCACATAAGTGGACCACACAGCATTTGTCCTTTCGTGACCGGCTTATTTCACTGAGCATAATGTCCTCAAGGTTCACCCATGCTGCAGTGTGTGACAGAATTTCCTTCCTTTTGCAGGCTAACATTCCATTGTATGGATGCACAGCGATGTGTTTATTTATTGATCCAGTGATGGACTCCTGGGTTGCTTCCACCTTTTGGCCACTGTGAATAATGGTGCTGTGAACATGGGTGTAGAAATGTCTCTTTGAGACCCTGCTTTCAATTACTTTGGATATATACAATATGCTGCCTTTTATGTACAGTTTTCTGTCTAACATAGTGTGTACCCTTCTCAGATCTCTCATCTTCTTTCCTTTTGAGCTTGTACATCCTTGGAGTGACCGCCACTTTGTCTGCCATTGCGTGCCTGGTGGAGAACAGGAGCCTCCAGGGACTCTCTTTCTCCTTTACCTGTTGTCTCCACCAAGAGCAGCCAACCACTGTGTCACTGCACTGTCACTGCATTGTTGCTGCACTGCCACTCGTTGCCCCCAGTCGAGCTGGTGCCGTTCTTTCCACGTCCAGGAGCAACGGGTCAGGAGACAAGAAGGGCACACACAGGAGGAGCCTATTTTCACTATTCTGTACCTTACTACTCTTGTCATCCCGGGCTGGTGACACACGTGCCCTGATGTAGACTGCCATCCCCCGAGGGGGTCCATCACCTCCTGCTCTCCGAGGTGTCTCATCTTTAGATACATCCGTCTGTTAACGTGCGGTTGGCTCTGGGACCCATCAGTTTTCCTCTGGCTTCTGTGGCATCTCAGGTCTGGGATGGAAGCCGGGAGCAGCTGAGCCTGTTACCATCCTGTTCTCGTGCGTTATTCCACCTAATCCTCACAGTGCTGTAAGATAAGCAGTACTAATCCCATTTTTCAGATGAGAAAGTTAAGAGTCAACATTAATTTGTTCAAGCCCACGTTTCCTGTTATATGAGGAGGTTGTCACAAAATCCACGTTCACACCGTTCTCCTTCAAAAGAATTTGTGAAAATAAACGATACCCATGACTTTGCCACATCAGAAGGTTAAAATTATTTAAATGTAGCTACAACCTTTGTGGAAGAAATCTGAGGCTAAAAGAAGAAATGATGAGGCTACGATGAGATTACAAATGAGTGCAAATTACACATTATCCTGAATAACCTTGGATAGCCCGAGAAGATGACTGTTTCTGGTCACATTTAGTCCTGATTTTAGTTTTGTGTTAACACCGTCTGTGATCAGCATGAATCAGAGCCCCCTGGGGTGGCACGGGCTGCAGCAAACGTCTGGTGCAGCTTCCCGAGTTCTTTAGGTCTACACGACCCTTTGGGTACACCCAGGTGACACGCTCTGGGGGGCTTGGTGTCAGGTGGCCGTGCAGATGAGGACCCCAGGACTGAGCGTCTGTGTAGCATGAGCCTGCAGAGCGGCGCTGGGGGTGAGGCCACTGAGCCTGGCGGGGAGGATCTCCGTGGAGGTGATGCTCGGGCAGGCCTGGTGAAGCTGGGCTCGCAGGACGGATGGGGACAGCTGGCAGGCCACAGGTTGAGGGAGGGAGAGGCCTGGGAGAGGCAGCTGAAGACCCCACTACCTGGAGGAGCTCACGCTCCGGTGGGCGGCCTGGTCATTCACCGGACAGGTCAGTGGAGGTCGGGTGGGGAGCTTGAGGAGAACGACGGGGGGTGGAGGGGCTGCGGGGGGAGGGTTTGGGAAGCTGCCCAAGGGCAGGCGCAGTTCCTGACCGGCAGGGTCACGGCAGCCCTGTCCCTCAGGCCTCAGCTTCCCCGCAGGGGCCGGGACCGTGGCTCCCATCAGCTCTGGGGGCGGCCTCGCTCTGGGCTGCAGCGGGACTCTCGGGCCTGTCCAGGCTGCTCCAAGAGGCCGCTTCAAGGGAGTGAAAGGATTTCCAGGCCAGGGGACGTGCGGAGAAAGTCGGGAGAGACTCAAGCATCAGGAGAGACCCCTGAGAACTCGGGAGAGACGTCGGACAGGAGGCCGTGATCAGGGCGGACGTTTGGCTACGAGGAAGTGGAGCCCAGAGAGGACGCGTGCTTGTCCGCAGTGACCAGTCGTCCAGCAAAGAGCCAGGAGGAGGACCCGCTGGCCTCGGTGAAGAACTTGGCCCAGGCTCCTCTGCGTGGAGGCAAAGCTTCCTTCCCGCCTCCAGATAAAGCAGGTAAAATCCACTGACTCCCTGGGCTGAGCTGGGAGACCATCAGCTGTTCCAGTCTCGACCTCAGTCCTGCATGGCCGTGTCTGCATCGTCCACCCCTGCGTCCTCCCTCCGCCTTTCTCCCTCTTCCAACGCTGGTGTCCGCCTTGGCCCCAGATACGCACAGATCTTCCTGCCCTGGTCACCTCCTGTCTACCTGACCACAGAGGCCGGGCAGGCTTCTAGTCTGGAGATTTCTGGCAGGAGAAGTGACTGGAGTCGCCCACCCTGGCTGTGTTTCAGGAAGGAGCCAGGTGGGGACAGCCCCCCTTCCCCGGTCCAGCCTCCCTGAGCTGGACCGGCGAATACTTCCTCCAGGCACCCCTGGCCTCCCTTTGCTTCCCGTCCTCCTGCTGATGGGGGTCCCCACCCCTCACAGCGTCGCTGTGCAGGGCCCCAGAGAAACTGTGCGCCTTTGCATCCTTAGTGCACATTTGCCAGGGGCCCCTGATCACTCCTCTTCCGTCTGTGGTTCTTACACAGGCTTCATGTGTTCAGAGCCACGGAGACTGGGTCCTGAGTGATCACACGGGGGCGTGTGATCCACTCCGCGGCTTCTGTGCCCTGCGTGTCCCCCCGCCCGCCCCGGAGTCACCTGGGCCATGCAGGGCTAGCACACACCCGCCTTTTCCAAAGCTCCTGGTGACAAGGGCACCCAGTCTGCCCCAACTGCGGGGTGATGGCAGAGCCACAAACCCTCCACGTGAAAGGCTTTTGAAGCCAGGCAGAGGCTGGGGTTACATCAGGGCCTCGGATTTGCCTCGGTTCCTGCCCGTCCAGGAGGGATTCCTGGTCCTGAAGGATGTGCTTCCAAACGTCTCCAGGGCCAGAGATGTGGAAGCTGGAGTCCCCGTCACTCCCGACTACGCTTTCCTTCCAGAGCACCTGGCTTGTGCTGGACGGCGTGTGGCCTTCCCAGGCCGCTGAGAAGGCGCCCACGGGGAGCAGGGACCCTTCGCACCTTGAACTTCTTCCCTCTGGTCCTGCAGCAGGAGGGCTGGGGTGGGGGAGGGCCGTACCCACGCGGGGAGGCCGGGGCCCGTGGGGTGGAATCATGGCGCATCCTGCGCGGTTGGTGCAGGGTTCAGCGGGCCGGCGGCGGGGCTCGGGAGGGGTGGTGACGGGGGATATTTGCAACGGGCGGAGCTGCACGAGCGGCTCCCTGCCTTAACCTGGAGCGACCTCGGCCGGCTCCGGCGGTCCCCCCCGGCGTCCCCGCGGTTGAGGGCCGCCGTGCAGCCCCCTGGAGCTCCTTCACGGAGGCAAAGCTGAGCATCGTTGAGACACATTTCAACCTCCCTGAGGCTGACAAGAGTCAGGGTTGCCGGTCCGGCCTATGAAGTCGTCCTGCGGGGCGAGCAGATAGAGGGGCCTTGCTGGGGTGCTGGGGTCCCGGAGGTGGAACACGGGGGCTCGTCCTCACAGGAAGGAGGGCGGCCCCTCTGCGCTGCGGAAAGTCCTCGGTGGAAACTAGAGGAATTTTTAAAAAGTACTTAGCCTCTCTTTTTTGAACACAAACAATCCCCCCCTGCACTGTAACTTCCTCTTTTCCGTTTAAAATAAAGTAAATGGGGGCTTCCCTGGTGGCGCAGTGGTTAAGAGTCCGCCTGCCGATGCAGGGGACGCGGGTTCGTGCCCCGGTCCGGGAGGATCCCACGTGCCGTGGAGCAACTAGGCCCGTGAGCCACAACCACTGAGCCTGCGCGTCTGGAGACTGAGCTCCGCAACAAGAGAGGCCGCGACAGTGAGAGGCCCGCGCACCGCGATGAAGAGTGGCCCCCGCTCGCCGCAACTAGAGAAAGCGCTCGCGCAGAAACCAAGACCCAACACGGCCAAAAATAGATAAATAAATTAAAATAAAGTAAAATAAAGTAAATGAAAGATAAAAATAAACACATCCTTGTAAAAAAGACTAAGAAGTATAAGATAAAATATAACAACAGGTCAAGTAAACTACAATAAAAGGCCAAGTAGGTAAGCATAATAAAATTATTTTGTTTGTTAAAAATAAAACAAAATAAAAACTTGGGGAGTAACATTTGTCTAAACCTAAATGGCTTAAAACAGTTGGTAAATGTTCTAAAGCAGCAATGTCCAGTATAATAGAATATCCAGGGAAACTTAATGCAAGCCACATACATAACTGTATACTTTCTAGGAGTCACATTAAAAAAAGTAAAAAGAAACAGCTGAAATTAATTTTAATGGCCTATTTTATACAACTCAGTATATCCAAAGTCATCATTTCAATATGAAACCACTATGAAACTTATGATGAGGGCTTCCCTGGTGGCGCAGTGGTTAAGAATCCACCTGCCAATGCAGGGGACACGGGTTCGAGTCCTGGTCCGGGAAGATCCCACACGCCGCGGAGCAGCTAAGCCCATGCACCGCAACTACTGAGCCTGCACTCTAGATCCTGTGAGCCACAACTACTGAAGCCCACGAGCCACAACTAGTGAAGCCCGTGCTCCGCAACAAGAGAAGCCACCGCAATGAGAAGCCCGCGCACCGCAATGAAGAGTAGCCCCAGCTCGCCGCAACTAGAGAAAAGCCCACGCACAGCATCGAAGACCCAACGCGGCCAAAAATACATAAATAAATGAAATAAATAAATAATAAATAACAAATAAACAAAAGAAACTTGTGATGAGCTGGTTTCCTTTTTTGTTGTGTCTTTCTAACCCAGTGTGTATTTTACGCTTGCGGCTTGTCACAGTTTGGATGAGCCACTTTCCAGCGCCCTGAGCCCCGGGTGGCTGATGAGTGTCCCTCCGGCTGGACAGCTCAGTCTCAGCACAAAGGGCGGAGGCTCGGTCCACACGGCGTATTGGAAGCTCTTCAGCACCGACCAGAGGCTTGGACCACAGGGGCATCCGGCCTGGGGAGCCGTCAGGAAGGGGGTCCGTCCTTCCTAACTCAGCCTCGGCCTGTGGGCCTCACCCCCCCAGCAGCAGCAAAAGAGGCGGCTGGGTCCCCAGCTCTAGATCCAGTGGGCAGTCTGATTTTGCGGGTCGCCATTTGCATTTCTTGGATTACCAGCGAAGTGAAATGATTCTCCCTGGTTTATAGGTTATTTTTGTTCCTGCTTTTACACTTAGAACCAGATTATTGAGTTAGAAGACTGTCATATACAACTCACTTAGCATTAAGACGGGAGGACGGAAAGAGAGACTGGGAAGAGAGAGGAACTTTACAACAGCCAGACAGCCGTACTCCACATCTGCAGTTACCGTTCCAGCGCTTCCCGTCCCGTGCCCGCACCCACTCCCTCAGCCGGGGCCTCTGGACGTCCCCCTCCAAAGGAGGAGCATATTTCCCTGTCCCGTTGGGGTTGATTTTGCCAAGGAGACTTGCTTTGCTCTGAACACCTTCTGTTGCCAGGAGGAGGACACGGGGCAGTAGCTGGTCACAGATGGAGAGGCACGTGAGCAGAGTCTCCCTCTGACCACAGCCCCGCAGCTGGAGGCCACGCTGACCCGTGAGCAGTGTCGGTGACGCGTGCTCATGGCTGAAGCCGCAGAGTACGGGGTGGCTCGTTCCAAAGCATTAGCGTGGCACTGACTGACTACACAACTTGCGCCAGGCCTGGGAGGCCATCACCAAGTGTATGACACGGGAAAATTCCCGAACCGCACCAAAGGGGCAGGAAGACTCTACACGTGTAAATGCAATCTGGTCAGTGCTCCTAATTCCCTGTAGAAGAAAATGCTACCATTCCCGTACGGAGGAAGGGGATTGATGGAGGAGAGAGAATCAGACTGACACCCAGGCCCTTACTGTGACACTAAACTTAAAGAGCAGTTAGTATGTGTAGGGATTTTGAGAGAAAGAATATTACAGTTTTACACTCAGCCAAACTGTTGTTTAACTTTGAGAGCAAAAGGCAGATATCTTACCACCCATGCACTCTTTCTGAAAACAAAGAAATTACTCAATGAAATACACCACCCACACCAAAAACGAAAGAAAACTCCCCAAAGATCTAGAGTCTAAGCCCCCAAATCCTTACTTTTCCACTGCTCAGACTTTTCAAAAGTATGTTCCAAGAAACATTAGTCTCACAAGACGTTCATAAAAATAGGATTTATTGGTTTAATAAGTTTGGGAAACGTACGCTTTCATGGCAGTAGCGGCTAACACTGTGTGCGCACGCTTGCAGGTGGGCCCCGCTATCAAGTTACTTAGTTCCCAGACTGCTTCCTGGTGCGGGCACTGTCCTTCCGGCCGTGCCGCAGGTGAGGACGGGAGTTATCAAGACGCGGAGCGAGTCGGCCGGTGAGGAAGGCAGGAGCTCCAGGGCATCCTACACGACCTTCCGACAAACAGCCACAACACTGCAGGCATCCTCACAGCCCTGTGCATACACTTGGCTGTGCTTTTGTCTGCAGGAGGGAAGCGTAAGTAGCCGCAAACCAAAATGAAATGTCCACCTGTTGTCCCCATCTGCCCAGCGCCCAGCTGGGGGTGGTTGGGGGGTGTCCTTCCCAGCTGCATGTATGATGCCTGAGTGTTGTCAGCCCAGGTCCCTGTTTGTGGGTCCAGGGATGAGGATGTGATGTTCTCTTGGCCTCAGCACCAGGCCTGGAGGGGGCAGTGACACAAGCGTGGTGATGAGTGAACCCTCCTGAGTGTCGCTGTAAAGACTCTCTTTTCTCCCTAAGACCGTGAACAAGGGGAGAACGTGTGTCCCCCACCACTTCTGTTCAACACTGCACAAGCCAGTGAAATCAGCCAAGAATGGAAATAGAAGACACACGTTGGTCAGGCAGAATAAAATCTGTCTTTATTTGCAAATGACATGACTAAGTATGTAGAAAATTCTAAGGAATTGCCAAAAAAGCTTCCAGAGCGATCAAGTAATTTAACAAAATTGTAGGATACTAACAACATCAACAACAAAATCCATTATATTTCCATATACTAGCAATGCAAAAAATGGAAAATGAAAAAAATTTTAAAACCTTGTATAAAAGTATAAAAAGCATGCTTAAGGAGAAATTTAACAAAATAAGTATAAGATCTAAAAAAAAAGAAACACACTGGAAATAGGATACATTGCTGAGAGAAATGGTAGATGACCTGAATAAATGAAGAAATACGGATTAAATAAGTTAATGTTGCTAAAATGTTAATTCTTCTCAATTGATCTGTAGATTCGATGCAATCCGCACCACACACACCACCTAAACAAGCGTGTGTGTGTGTGTGTGTCTGAGCTACAGAACCCCCTGGGCACCCATCTGAGGACATGCCTCCACCAGGCAATTGGGAACCACAGGTGACTCTGAGGGACATGGAGAGTTTTAAGTGAAACTGAAATAATCAGATATGGGGACATCGTGTTCCTTGTACTGAATTCTTTTGTTTGTTTGTTTTTAATAAACTTTTTAAATTTATTTATTTTTGGCTGCATTGGGTCTTCGTTGCTGCGCGCAGGCTTTCTTTAGTCGCGGCGAGTGGGGGCTGCTCTTCGTGGTGGTGCTCGGCCTTCTCTTGTTTATGGAGCACGGGCTCTAGTCACGCGGGCTTCAGTAGTTGTGGCACGTGGGCTCAGTAGTTGTGGCGCATGGGCTTAGTTGCTCCGCGGCGTGTGGGATCTTCCCGCACCAGGGCTCGAACACGTGTCCCCTGCATTAGCAGGTGGATTCTTAACCACTGTGCCACCAGGGAAGCCCCCTGAATTCTTAAAATGAGAAACATAAACAGCCTTGTCTTTACGTGACGTTAGAATTACCATAGAATTTCAAAACAGAGATGTCTTTTTAAAATTTCCTTTCTCCTGCTTCCCTTCACACTATCCTGCCTAGTTCTTTGAATTGCAGAGGCTGGAGATGGTAACAGAAAAGTGACGACAGAACCAACCGGAGCTCTGCCTTTGTCCAGTCGGTGCCTCAAGGGAGAGCTGAAGGATTGAAAAGAACACGACAGACTCAGCCCCTCAGCGGCGGGGTCTACAGGACTGGGAATCACAGCTCCACCAGCCAGGCCTGCTGGCAAGGAAACAGGGACAAAGCTGCCCTGTGAATCCCATGAGATAGCGTGACCCGAACGGGACCCGGGGGAAAAGTGCTGATGGCTTCAGCACCTACGGAAGAGGCAGGCTTATCCCACGTAGGCAGAGAAGACTGCGTTCCAGTCCACACGCGCCAAAGGCTGCTGCAAGAGGTGAAGCGCCGTGAATTAAAAGTGCTACACTTCCACTTATCTTGCTGTTCTGAGAGGTTAAATTCTTACTTTCTCCCTTTCTTGACCATCTGAGGAATTTTAGCTCTGCCTTATGTAAATATTATGCACAACTGGGTATTCCTAATTAGACCAACCTCTGTCTCTCCACCCCTCCTCTCCAGGGCCACCTTTTCTTTAAGGGAAGCACAAAGCTCTGAATCAGCTGCTCTGAATTATGCATGCATCTGCCGGGAGGTCCAGCCAGGCCTGGGCTCTCGGACAAAGGGGTACAGCCCGGCTAGCATCTCACTTTTGTTTGTGCCTTCCATCTTTTGTGAAGTGGCATGGGAAAAACCCTAACAAGGCTGCTCGACTGCTGCAGAAATTCTTGTCAGATACAGAGGCAGACCCCCTTCCACCTGGCGAGCTCCAGAGAGCACGCAGCCCCCAGCCCTCGCGCAGCGCCTGCTACGGCCTTATTTCATTTCCTAGGCAACGGAAAGCCAGAGGGAAACAAGGTACCATGGGAGATGAATCTGGTGTAAGAAAAGACAGATTAGAAGAGCTGAATCGGGAGGCTGTCTGCCAGCCCGTCCTGTCTGGGAGGATATGGAGGGAAGGGCCTCCCTCCTGCCAAGTCAGGAAGATGGGGCCGCAGCCAATGGACCACCCTTCAAGGTCGTGGATGCTGCACCCCACCCCTTTTTCTAAATGCTCCTTGAATGATGAGCTTAATTTTAACCCCTGAGTCATTGCAGTTTCTCCAGCTATGGTT
Source organism: Physeter macrocephalus (assembly GCF_002837175.3). Lineage (NCBI taxonomy): Eukaryota > Metazoa > Chordata > Mammalia > Artiodactyla > Physeteridae > Physeter > Physeter macrocephalus. Next base: position 2,190,245 of record NC_041223.1, on the reverse strand, counting down.
GACTAAAGCAATAAAATTATTGAAACTGACACCGAGGCAGAATCCTTCAAAAACATGAAATCTGTCTGTGAGATAAGCACAGGAAAACATAACATGCAGTCATAGGGACCCACCACTAAATAATAATACGCACTGTACAGACACAAATTGAAATAAATTTTGAGCAAGTTAAGAAGCTCAGCATTCACTGGGTGCTTCGTGGAGGTTGTTAAGTGCTGAAATTCAGATAAAAATCACAGTGCTGCTGTGTCTGTCAGCCCTGCCCCACCCCCTCCGTGGGGTAGAAGGTCCCCTTGTCTACTTCCTGTGTCGTCACTTCACATTGTGACTCAGGATTCTTCCCTGATCGTCCGCGTTTCCTCCTGAGACAGCCTCTCTTTCAAAATGCACAGCGATTCCTGACAGGCACGAAATAGATATTGAAACACAAGTCGTGTTTGGATTAGTGTGGCTTTGAGGTACCAGACGAATGGATTGTTTCCTGCCTGGCCTGGAACCCTTGGTGTCTGGGGTGGGAGTGTTTTCAGGGCAGGGAAACGATAGCAGACAAAGCCCCAGAGGACGGGAGGACCATGGTGTCTGCTCCATGAAATGAGTCAGAAAGCAAGGCTAAGGGAGCCATTTTGCATGCGTGTCATTTAGAAAATACACACATATCATGTATTTTAAGGCACTTGGACATTTTGGTTACACAGGTAGATAATTGTTATAATCTGAAAGATGGCTTTCCATTGGGGAGGAAAAGGGTTTGAGTCCTTTCAACAACCCCTGGACCTCATGTCAATAGAAGGCACAAAGAAATAACAAACGTACACCAGCTCAAGCCTGTGGAAGGTTTTCACACCCTCCTTATAAATGTCTTATTAACTGCAAGCCCCATGAGGCCAAGGACTGTGTCTGTGTGTTGTCATTATGTAATAGGGAAGAACCTTTGTATTCTACGACAAGTTAATCACTAAAGGGATGAGGGATGTTGCTTTTAAGCTTAAATTATACATAATGGCCCATCTCTGGGAACCCTGCCTCCCAGGTAATGAGTGTTAGGTTAAAATACCTTTGTTCAGCTCACAGGAAACATCCTGACCAGCCCACCTGTGAATAGCTGCAGGAAGGAAGAAAGTAATACATCTCTGGAGGCTGCCTGGAACCAGGAGTTTACTTCCTCCCCTCTTAGAATGAAAGAAATCTGAATGCTAATCCAGGCGAGATGGTTCTTTGGGACACGCGTCCACCCTCTTCTCCATCTGCCGGCTTTCCAAATAAAGCTGCTGTTTCTTGCCCTGACTGCTCATCTCTTGGTTGACTGGCCTGTCATGCAGTGAGCAAGATGAGCTTGGACTTGGTAGCAGTTATATACCCAGCCTAGCATGGAGTAAACTCAGTATCGGTCATACAAAAAACGATGGCATCTCTGGTATTAATTTTCCAGACTTCGCTCTTTCCAGCTACACTTTCGCCTCCGGCCATTCAAAGGACACCAGATTCTGAAACATGCTCTGCACTCCTGCCCTCCACAGCATAATGCTTGTCGAGTGATCGAATGTTCCTGTCCAGACGGATAAAGCAGAGGGAGGTCCTGAGTCTCACCTGTGAGCGAGGAGAAGCGATGTCCGGTCCTACAGGGCTGCAGGCAGAATCAAGTCATCCTCTGAGGCCAGGGGTTCTGCTCTCAAAGTCCCCACAAGAAAGGAAAGCTTGGGTCCCGTGACATCAATCTGAGGAGCTGGGGCACCTACCAGACTGTCTCCAGCACCATCAATAGCTTCTTATAAATCTGGAGGTTGGGACTGACATATATACACTAATATGTATAAAATGGATAACTAATAAGAACCTGCTGTATAAAAAAATAATAAAATAAAATTCAAAAAAAAATCTATGGATAATGAGTTCTTCTTAGTCTTTCCTGAACCTGCTTAAGGATTCAGCTCTTCAATTTCATGGGGTATCTCTCGAGAGCAAAAAGACAGTGTGGATGTCATAGTCTCTTACATCTTACAGGACTTATCTTACATTTTTAAAAGCGGGGAGCCTGTCTACCTCAATCATACTTTGATAGTGTACCTCTCCTTTTGTGAAAGTAAAATCTTACATTCATTCTCTCTGCATATAGAGATTCTGGTTTCTCTTCAGTGTTTGGTTACTATCTGCTCACTCCAGAGTTCAGTAACCCTGCTATTACCCCCTCCCCTCCCACTATCCCCTCCATCTGGAACTACTCTCTTCTCCAGATCTCAGGGGGACATCACTTCTTCCACAGTGTGGATTCCTTTCCACGTGCGTTTTTTGAGAATCTCCTCCATGGGATCTAGGATTCGACGCAGTTGCAGAGACCACACTGTCTCTGAGGATGGACTTAATGTCAGCACCGAGCACAGAGCCCAAAACGTGAGAAATGCTGCCACATATTTGAAGAAAAAATTTCTGCAAATTTTCCTTCTGCACAGCTGGAGGGTAGACTTTTGTCTGGTTTTCTTGTTTGTAGCACATACCTCTAAAAAATTAGCTGGACCTTTGCTTGGTGTTTAGATGTATGGTGTAGCTCCCACTTGCTTTTAACAAAGTGTTTTAGATGGTCCCAGGCTCCCTGGGAGCTTTTGGTTGTAAATATTTTACCGCGATTTTCCCCCGCGATTAGCTGAGATTCATTGCCCCTCACGTGCACCCTTACGAATTTTCCTTCGGCTTCCGTTCAACTTATTTCTGAAGGTGACAGCTCGGAGCACCTTAATTATCGGTGATTCTATTTCTCCGCATGCAGATTTCATCATTCTTTGGAAATATCGATTGTATGTCATGGGCAAATCCGATATTTTCTTCATGTCTCAGCCATCCAGAAGCGCTCTAGCCCTGCTGTGTTGACGACGGTCCTCGTGCCGGTGCAGGAGAGGCGGGAACGGTGATCTGGAGACACAGAAGCACCATTTTGGCCTTGAGAGAAGGACTCCCAACAAGTCAACACCCACTTATGTCATCCAGGTCTCGGCAGAAGGGCCAAGCGGGCCCAGGCCTCTCCCACGGCCCGGCGCACCGACCCCGAGACCCCGACGGCGAAGGCAAGCAGGGCGGCTGGTCTGCGGGTTTCCATCACGTCCTTGTACTGAGCTGCACTTTGCCGAGGAGGGTGGGCCCAGGGTGTGGGGCGATGAGGAGAGAGGTAGGAGGTCTACGGGGATAAGCTGGGGGCTCTGAGTCAGTGTGAGACCCAGCTGCGGACATAGCCGACTAAGCATTGTGTTTTGCAAAGCAGGGCTGTGCGGAGCCAAAGCTTGCCCTGAGAGGGCTGGGGAAAGGAGTCCCTGACCAATCATTGGGTTGCCTGAACTTTATCATCCTTGGAAACATTGCGATGTTCTGGAGTGGTCTGCACCTCTAACATTCGATCAACGGAATCACACCTGAAAGAATGAATGGTCCTATTGACATGTATATTACATTTAAAGTAGATTATATAAGGAAAGTACTCATTATTGACAAGAAGTGATTTAAAGTTTTTACAAGAAAAAAGGGGTAAGTGGTACAGCTGAGTAAAGCAAACGTGTGTGTCTTCACATATATATACATGTATATACGCACGCACACACACACACACACGCATCTGTTAATATACATTCGCAGAAGAAAAGAGCATAACATAACGTGAGGCTCCAAGAGCTGCTAACTTCACAGCACGGATGGGAAATCCAAAACCCCACGTTCTCACTGTGTTATATTAGAAGCACAGTCATGGCTCTGTGGCTGATAATATCAAATAATCTGCTTAGCTCACAAGCATTTCTGTGGGTGTCAGGAAAATGCCCATCCAGGCCAGCCTGTACGGAGTAGGAGCCCATTTCCGCTGGGGTTACTTTGTGGGATCACTGTACGTTGAGCCCTCCGTCTGAAGATGGACGGTAAGGAAGAGTAATCTACAAAGGTCTTGTGTTACAGGAATTCATTGGTTCTTCGGAAATAAATCCACCCAGTTTCTGGTCCCAACGCTATTATTTCTGTGGAAATTTAAGCAAGTCTTTGTTATCTATTTACTAAAGTAAAGATACTACCAGCTCTACCTAACTCATTGCTGTTGAGAATTAGCTGGGAAACTATAAGGGAAAGCCCCTTGGGAAAAGTATAGACACATCCCCACAAATTTGTTATGGGTGATGGTGGCAGTGGGTACGGTCAGAGAGTGCTGACACCTGCAAAAAAGGAAGCCACGCTCCTCAGAGACCCGAAGCGTAGTGAAGCTTGGCCAGACGCTGTGACTCTCCCACGACTGAGCATGCTGGCCCACCGGTCCACTAGGAACTGGTGTCTCATTACCTGAACTGGAGAAGTGGGGAATCTGAGCAGAAGTGCTCTCGAGCTCAGCGCTTTGCCCCGGCGCCATCTGGCGTTGCGCGCGCCGGTGTGAAGTGGCTGAGAGCCTTATACGCTACGGTATGGCCGCCCCTCACCATCCCTGGCTGGAGGCAGAGGCTCTGCCTGTGTCGAATCGAGTCGTGTCCTGCGCACGAGGAGAGGAGGTCTCCACGGAGGAGAAGGCACGGATGAACACAAGGCCAAGGGCTGCGTCCCAGACCCTCCTCCCGAGGACAGCCCTCCAAGCCCCACACAGTGGCAGCAGAAAGGACAGTTCCAAGGCAGGGCCTGTGTCCGTGTCTCTGGGGCCCGTGTCCCTGTAAGACCCAGGTGTCCTCGGGGTGCGTCCAGTTGTTGGTAATGTTTAGAGCACGAGGCACTTTTTCGCATGAAAGCCAGGGTGACCTCAGGCAGGAAGCCCGAATGGAGTCCTTGCCCCATGCAAGGAGCAGGTGCTGGGAGGAAGGGGGTGGAAAAGAGGGGACAGTCAAGAAGAACGAGGGGACACCTCTGCGGGAGACATACCAAGAGTCCACACCTCCCAGCCACAGGCTCCCGGGACTCCCGCTGTGGCCCTGAGGCCATGGGAGCTCCATGTCCCCAGGGTCACTGGTCCTCCCCCACCTGCCACAGGTAGGCCACTCCCCAACTCAGAGTCTCAGCCCGAGACCCTGGGTGCCCGCTGTGAGCCCGCTAACAGCACCGGGGGCTCAGGGTTCGTTGTCAGAGCCCTGAGGACACTGCATGGGGTGCAGGAACCCTGACCACTTCCCGCATTCTCTGAGTCACTGGGGATCTCTCACCTGCTCCTCTTCCTCAGCCCCAGGCAATTGTAACAGGTTGGCTTATGTCCCCCCTAAAGATGTGCCCAAGTCCTAACCCCTAGTACATGTGACTTTGACCTCATTTGGAAATAGTGCCTTCGCAGAGGTTGTTAAGTTAAAGATGTCAAGTTGAAGTCCTCCCAGGTTTGGGGTGGGCTCTTAATCCAGCAGCCGGTGTCCTTATAAGAAAAAGGAGAGGAAGATGCGAGGCAGAGACACAGGGAAGAAGGTCCTGTGGAGATGCAGACAGACATTGGAGCGATGCCGTCCCAGGCCAGGGACGGCAGCCACTGCCAGGAACTGGATGAGGCGGAGGGCTCCTCCCCTGGAGCCTCTGGAAGGAGCCTAGCCCTGCTGACACCCTGACCTCAGACTCCTGGCCTCCAGAACCGTGATGGGTACGATTCTGTGGCAAAGCCACAAAGTTTGTGGTCATTTCGACGGCCGCCCTGGACAGGAGCTGGGAAGGCCTGCAGTCACACGCCGGGGGTCCTGTCCACACCCTCCTCCTCCGCCCGCTATGCTTTCCTCACTAACGTGGATGAGCTTGCACTCGCATGTGTACACATACAACACGTGAGTACACACAGACATTTAACATCCAGGAGTCGGTACCTCGAAACCTCAGGTGGTCCTGGGAAGGGCGTTGTCTAGCAGAACCACGACTTTACCCCTCATTCGAAGTGGCTGTTCTGGCTGTCCTCTTCCTGTAAGTTTCTGGATGGGATCAGGCACAAGCCCTCTGTGACCCGTCCTTGACCTGAAGCGAAGGGGGTGCGCCCTCCCCCTGACTCTGGGTCGTTTCACTTGTCTTCTTGGTGGCCTGTCATCTCGCTTTGGGATGCAGCATCTGCTCAATCTTGGCGACGTACAAAATTCCTATTTTAACATTTTATTGCTCATTGAATAGGGGAAGGCTGGTTCCTCACAGCAAATGTTTGCTCTTCCAAATAAGAGGGACTTGATACCCAGAAGACAAAGTCCAAAGATGCGACTTAGATGCGGAGATGAGGCTTTCCTCGCTCTTTGTGTTTGTCGCCAGAATTGCCGATAAATATCCCCAAAGCTCTGGCACTGCATTGCCCTGATTGGAAACCCCAGGCTCAGTTAAGGGGTCAAAGCCACAGGAGGAAGTCTGAAGTTCAAAGGCAAAGTATGGGGAGAGGGAGAAAGCGGTTAATTGGGCAGAAAGGAAGGAGGGCTGGCTTGTCCCCTCCCCGAGGAGCCGGTCCTTCATGCGTGAGGGGTCCTGAAGTCGAAAGCCGGGTTCAGACTCTTCCTGCTGTGAAAATAGCAGTTCTTACAGGTATTCGGGAAAATCTGTGCAGAGCCATGATGTGTGTTTTAGAGCCCCCAGAGGAGGAAAAATGCAGTTTGGGGAGGACGGCCAGAGTTTGGGGAATGTAGTTAAGGGAAGAATTCCATGAGCAAATCTGGCTAAGTTACCAAGTCCACAGAAAGGTGATTGGAGCCAATTCAATAATATTCCAGAACAACAGACACGCAAGTCACTGAAAAACGTAGATCTTCTATGTCTAAAGTTTAATTCAGAGCCTGGGCTGTAATAAACAAAGCTAGAATGAATGAGAACCTTTTTTCAGATATATTTTCAAAACAGGAGTGGGTGACAATGAACAAATCACTGTGAGCCACGCCGGGTCTTCATAACAATGAAGGGAACGATGGATTTTTAGGCCAGTTCACGGGAAAGCGGTTAAGCTCCGGACTAATTGATGGCTTTTTCAGCATTCGACCTGCCCAATGACCTCTGAAGCAGTGACTCAGCTGAAAAAGGAGGCCAACCAAAGAAGGCAGTTAAAAATAGAGTGTCAAACTCAATTAACTCAGCCTTGAGGAGATGGGAATTATAGTTTGGGAACTCGAGACTGAAGGAGAACTTACGGAGGGCTAGAAACTTCTAATTCAGAAAAAAAGGAATGCTTCCTGGCATGGGATGACGTTCCAGTCGGCACAGGCTGTGCTCACTCACCCGAGGGCACCGCTCAGAGATCCGGCCAGTCCTGACCTACCGCTGGACGTCTGGTTCAGTCTGAACAGGGGCTGACAGGACGAGCGTGGGGAAGAGAGGGGCAAAGACCACCAGCAGCGGACCCTAAATTGGGATGAAGAGGGTCTGGGCTCTGCTTCTTAGAGCACGGCCAGAAGCACAGGCAGGTGCCCAGAGACGGCCACCAGGGCCGGAGCAGAGCCTCAGCCTGGCCCTCTGGGCCCCTTTCCCCCCAGGCACCGGCACCTTCCTCCAGGCCTCAAGAAATAACCCGAGATTGTCGGAGTGAGAGGAGCTGGGGCCTGGAGAGGCAGACCCGACCCAGATCTGCACAAGGCACTTGCTACCTGTGTGGCCTCGGGCATAGTCTCTGAACTGCAGGGATGTCACCCATGAAAGGAGATTAACTTCAGCCTGTGTCACTGGGCATTGGCTGGGATTTCACACCACGAGCCCTAAAGCCCCGCACAGATTCTAACCACAGGAATTTCACTGCGGCATGAATGTGTGTCAGTCAGCTCAGGCTGTCGCTGCCGTAACAAAATACCGCGGACGGAAGGGGGAGTGGGGGGGTGCGTGGCTCAAACAACAGAAACTTATTTCCTCACAGTCTGGAGGCTGGACGTCCAAGAGCCGGGTGTCGGCAAGACCTCTTCTCCCAGTGTCTTCACATCATCCTCCCTCTGTGTCCAAATGTCCCCTTTTTAAAGGGCCATCAGCCTTACCGGATCAGGGCTGCCTGATCACCTCGCTTAGCCTGACTACTGTGTAAAGACCCTCCCTCCAAATAAGGTCACCTTCTGAGGCTCTGGGGGTTAGGATTTCAACACAGGGGTTTTGGAGGGTACAAATCAACCCATAGCAAGAACAAATGTGCCTCAAATTCATGATAATATTTTTTATTGAAGGGCCAGAAACATTGTCCAGCTTTACAGTAACAGGTCTCCGCCTTGGTTACTGTTAGAATAATTGGGGGAGAGTTTGTCGTCTTGAGGCCCAGGCTACACCCCAGATAGGTAAGTCAGCACCCTTAGGGGTGGGATCTGGGCACTGGTGCATTTTAACTCTTGCTGGTACCAAGTTTGAGAACTACTGCCTTAAACAGACTGGAGGGATGAGGCTGATTCCATTTCGATGGGGCAGACCTTGCTCCCCTGAGGATTCCGGTTCTCCGTTGGAAGTTTAGGAGGCATCCGACTCTTGAGGAGGCTTTAGGTGAGTCGAAAGTTTGGAGTAGAAGCTAGGAAATAGTCTCTGTGGTTAAAAGAAGAAAACAAATGCTCAGTAGAGCGCAGCCCTCAGAGGAGGTGCTCACTTCAGGGCCCGCGAGCACGGAAGGGGCCGCCGTGCAGAGAAGATGCAGGACGGGGCCCGGATGCCTATGGAACAAGCTCGCATGTCCGGCCTCCTCAGCCAAGGCTCGAGACCTCTGGGGGGCTCTCTCTCTGGTAACACACATGTGAGATGCTGCTGCTTACGGACCAAGGAGGTGAGAGGCCTTAGCAGGGCGCCCGTGGGCTGTGCCAGCCTCTGGGGCCAGAGCGAGGCCACCCCAGGCGGGTTCCTGGAAAAGGCAGGCTGTTCGTCACGGCAGAGCCCGGAGTTCTGAAAACCCAGATGCCGAGATATTTTCCAGTTTCTGGGCTCCTTAGCCCTACCTTGATCCTTGGTAATTCTTTTGGAAAGTCTCAGGGATGTCACGGGGAGCAAAGTGGCCCTTCTGCTAACCCTTGGATCTGGCAGGTACCCTTGGTGAGGTCTCAGGGCGGATACGGTAGCATCAATGGGAACCCTTCATTGGAGGTGAAGCCCAGAGGACCAAGGCGGGCTGCTCGGCCAGTCACCCCTCCTCGGCGAGCCCTCCTCTTCGCCCTCCTTCCTTCCTTCACCCATTCACTGTTCCCACAGCCGCGGACAACCCTCAGCGTGTCCAGGCCTGCCCTGCACCTGGACGAGGCGCGAGGGAGATGGACCAGGTCCTCGCCTGGCTGGAGCTTGTAACTTATGGGAGCAAGTTAATGATCAATATGCATCAGCTTCAGGGGGTGAGAAATGCTAGAAGAAAAATACAACTAGGTAGGGGGATAGAAGAAGCACAGGTGGGCACGGGAAGGTACTATTCCATCCAGGGAACCAGGGAGAACGGAGTAAAAGAGTGACGGAGCTGAAGGCTGCACTTTCTTCTTCCTGAGACCCCTGCTGGTGTTCCCTTAGCTTCGCAGTTTACGGAGAACCTCCCAGTCCAGCCAGTCCGCTGTCTGAGATCATGCCCACAGTGGGCCCTGAGTGCAGTGAGCAGGCGTTGCCGTTTCTGTTCTTCAGGTGACAAGTCTGCCATGGGATGGAGCAGCCAGACTGACGCCTGGCTGTCCCCATGGCCCCTCACGCTTTGTCCAACCCTGATGTCCGTGTCTCCAGTGACAACCAAATGGAGAGGAAAGGAGGAAGCAGCCCACGTCGGGGACCTTGCCTGTGGACAGCAGGCGGGCTGTGCCAAACCATCTCCACCTTGGCTTCTCCCAGCCTCTCCTGGGCACGGTTCCCAGACTCCTCAAGCTTGGAAGTGGCTTCCCATGGCCTTCCTGAGAGCCGGCAGACTTCTCTGCTTGCCGCTCAGTTCTGGCATCAATGTGATTTGTTTTCTTTTGTTTTGTGTGTTTTTAAGTGGAATTCAAGTTCGTATGATGGAATTAACCATTGTCCTTGGTTCATGACATTTTCTCATCTTTGGTTCATACCTGACTCTCCGGCCATCTTGTATTTTATTTATTTCATTTAATCATTTGTTTGTTTTTAGTTATATGATGACAACCCAAGACGTACACCACTGGGGCAGAGAACTTCCACACCGACAGCTCACGTCTCTGTGCCCCTCCCACACTCTGCTCTCCTTCCTCGCAACCCCCCAACAGGTCACCCCCAACAGGTAACGCTGTCCTGAATCTTGTGTCTGTGGTTCTCCCGATACGTTTATCCTGCAGTGTTAGCAGTGTGTGTGTGTGTGTGTGTGTGTGTGTGTGTGTGTGTGTGTGTAACCCTAAGGAGGAATACTTGGCTCAGATTTGGCTGCTTTTGTTCTTTGTTTTAAAAGCTATTCTTTAAGCCACTACTTATCAAAGTTTAGTCTCTGAACTGCAGCATCTGGGAACTTGGAACTATTTAGAAACTCCTGCAATGCATGCAAATTCTTGACTCGCCTCTTCCCCACCCCTCCTCCAACCTATTGAATCAGAAGCTGATTCGAGTTTCTCTGATTACTAATGAGGCCAGCAACCTCTCAATGTCCTTATTGGGTGTTTGCGTTCTCTCTTCTCTGAAATGTCTGGTGGATTTTTGCCCTTTTTTTCTACTGGATTGTTTATCATTTTCTTACTGATTTCAGTTCTTTATATATTTTTGACACTGATTCTTTTGGTTTAAGTGCATAGAGAATATTTTCTCCCATTTATAGTCTGTGTTTTCTTTCTCTATGTTGCTTCACGATGAACAGAATTTCTAATTTTCATACAATTAAATGTATTTTTTTGTTGTGGTGGTTAACTTTTGGAGTCTTATATAAGAATTCTTACCTCACTCCAGGATAGGAAGAAAGAATACACCTGTATTTTCCACTAAACTTTTAAAGGGTTTTCTTTTGACATATGAGTACTGAGACTGACTGGAATTGCTTTGTATGTGGGATAAAGTAGAGATCCGAGGCCATTAATTTTTCCATATGAATAATCACTGTTTGAGGCTCCTCTTCTTCCCTCTGAGACACGAGGTCCCTAAGCTCCTATAGGGGTGGGTCTGTTCATTCCATTCGCTGTCTGTATTCTTATACCATCAGCAACTGTGTTCTTTTCAATAGCTTCATAATAAACACTGATGTCTGGTAGTCAGGTCCCCTCTCCCTACGTGTGTTGGCTATTCCTGGACCTTTGATATTTCATAATGTTTTTTAGAATCAGCTTATAAAGGCCTGTGAAAAACCCTGCTGGGAGTATGATTGGGCTTGCATTAAACTGATAGATCAATTTTAGGAGAATTGCCATTTCAAGAATTATGCCCCAAACTTCCTACAGAAACCCTACTTTTCAGGTCAGTGGACCCTCCTCATTGTCAAGCTTTTGCTCATGTCACTTCTCCAGTCTCTCAAAGTCTCGCCTCAGCTGAGAGCACAGCCCTCCTCCTTTCCCCATCTTCACCCTCGCAGCCCAGCTCGGCCTCCTTCCTGTACTTTCTCTCCGGGCTCCGGCCCACGGGACTTCTCCGTCCTAATAAGATGGAGCAGTGTTGGCAGAGGAAACTCTGTTAAATGTTAGCTATTATGATTAGTACGTAAATAGTTTCCCGATTCACTTTGAGGTGTTTTTTAGAAAGGCAACTTATTTCCTTTTACCTTAAACATTTCCCCCAAATTACTATAATTATTAAAATAGTCTCTTATTTTCTGTAACCATAGCAAAGAGGAGGCATAGCAGTGACTTCTGAGAAGTTTCCCTCAATGTTCCCCTCCCAGGGGTCCTCCTGCCGCTTACTAAAGCTTTATCCCAACTCCGGCTCGTGGAATGTCTCAGATCATCACCGTCAGAGGTTCTGAATATGTTTGAGATGAGAATCTGGTTCATAAACAACCAGCCTCTTTCTAGTGTGTCCTCTCTATGCGACATAGAAAGTAATTGGAGCAAACAATTCCATGGTTCAGTTTAGCTGCAATAAAGACACCCTAAAGGTGACCCATAATTTTTGTTTCTGCTTGTGACAGTCATAATTAATAAATATTCTGCTCTGGAGTCACTGGTTTTGTTTCCAAAACAAACACACGTACTTTCTGAATAACATTATAACTGATCTATGTAGCATCATCTGAAGTCATAAACATTAAAGCCAATAGCCAAATTTTAAGGCATCAGAAGCCTTAGCAAGCATCTGTGTTTTTGAGATGCAGTTAGTGGGCCGCAACTGAAGCGCCAATGTCATTCAGTTTTCTTCAGTTTAGAAATAAATGATTTTGGGGAAAAGAGAGTTGTGGATTAAAGACAATTACTGAGATTCTTAAGACTTGAATGTTCACGGTGGTTCACGTAGTTAAAAAAGAAATCTCAGGTTTGGATCCTTATTAAATTTCAAGTCAACAAGAATGGTGTTTAGTAAAAAGCCATCCTAAATCCTACACAGATCACTAATTGTCAAGCAGTCAGGATTCGTTAAATACTCTAATACTAAACTAAAAATTGTTTAATCTCATAGAGTTTTATGATTATGGAAACTATATCACAATCTCAAAAATGTAACTCAATTTGGTAAATATTCACGGAGGGGCATGTCAGGCCGGCTCTGGGTTGTGAAGACACTCAGATGAACCTGGCCAATCCTCCCTTGAAGCTTCATAGCGAAATGCCTCTGAGGCCTCCTTACTGACATCCAGCATCATTGTACAGCAGTTAAAAATATCTCTGCTCTTTCTTTCTGATGGTTTGGATTCTGCATCAACAAGAGTATTGATCAGCAATGAGTCTTTTTTTTTTTTTTTGAGTTTCCTGTGCTATACAGCAGGCTCTTATTAGCTATCTATTTTATACATATTAGTGTATATATGTCAGTCCCAATCTCCCAATTCATCACACCACCACAGCAATGAGTCTTGATTTATGGAGCACATTGCTTATCTGTCGTGCCTTGGTTATTTATCTTAAAGGCAAGGAGAATCAGTCCGACCTTGGAGAGAGAATCAGGTAAGAATGCCGGGCACTCTTCCCATCTTAAAAAACAAGACTCCGTGCTTGTGTCGGGATGGACCGTCAGTCCTCTGTCAGCTGCAGTCTCGTGGACCAGTCAGCAAACGCACCCCTCCCTTTCCCAGAGGTGATGGTTGGAGCAGGACGAGGAATCTAGAGGCAAAACAAGGAGCCACAGAAGGAAAGAAGCTGCTGAGGAAGAAAATAAAACAGATGGACTGCAGAAGCGTCTCTATCCAGAAGCCATGTCTGTCTCCTCTTGGGCAATAAGAACCTTATATTCTGCTCCAGAAACCACAGAATATGGGCATAAATTCGGTGGGGCAGTCAGGCTGACTCAGTCTCAGGTGTGATATTCCCATTGCACTGAGACAGCAACCACTTTACAACGGTCTTGGTGTTTTACCCAAGGGAACAACAGCTATTGCTGTATCTGTGGAGATACACATCCCAGCTCTTCTGGATTTTAAATATTTGGTTTGAGCCTTGAACACAAGTCTTGAGTTTTGGGTTTGGACAGTATATTCTTGGAACATCACATGTTAAAGACACAGTTGCCCTGTGGTAGCATTTGATGATGAAAGCGCAGGAGAAAAAGTCCAACACGGGGACGCCTCCTTTTCAAGAGGGCACAAGGAATGTACATTGAAGGGCAGGGCCCAAGTGAATTAGGAGGTGACTATTAAATCCACGTTAAAAAAAGAGTATTTGCCCTTCAAAAGAATCCTATACAGGTTTCTACTGTAAGGTACCATTTTGCATCCAAAATATCATTTGATTTACAAAAAGAAGAGGGACATTTGGGGAGCTTGTAAGTACAGAACCAGACCCTTCTGCAATGAGGTCGATTGTGCATGCAGGAAAGGGCCTCTCCTTTTTGTTGATTTCCTGGAATTCTGGGTTAATTTTTCAGAATGACAAAAACATGGCAGCAACTCTTAGAACGTATGAAATAGAGTTTGCTGCTAACAATGAAAAATGTTTAAACAAGACCTTTGTTCCTATGAAAGGTGGTGAAGAAATTCAAGGATAACCAAGGGACATACATTCCTAAAAAAAAATTTGGTGGTGGGGCACATGCAAATGAGACTATTTAAATCCATTTACAAAAAAGGACAAATAATTTTACAAAGTGTTCTAGGAGTGATGATCATTACTTTTTAGTTGACTTACTAAATACCAATCCCAGGAGAAACTGTCTTAATAATGTAGCCTTTATCAGTGATCATCTCCAAGGCCTTTTACAACTTTGCCGTTCAAAGTCCACATATGAACTGATCTCCTGTTTGAGAAGTTTGATCACCTATTTCATTACTGTCATATAAATGTCCTCAAGAAATAGCTGATAGGGGAAATGGTGACTTAACTACTGTTTTGGATAAAAACCCATAAAAGTTCCAGTTGCTTTAAAAAAAAATCTTAACCACAATTCCTTCTTTAAAAAGTGGGCCACGTGAGCCTTAATGTACTGGATTGTTATCTGTTTAAGATTTCACTGCGGAGTTTGGCTAGAGATCATAAAAAGCCATCACTTGTTTTGATAAGACTGATCTACATCCAAAGGAAATGAAATACATTTCCTGAGCTACAAGAACCAGAAACCGCCATTGCTTGCCACCTTTGATGAAATTAAGGCACTGAGAATAGACAGAACTGAGGAGAAGGAAACTAAAACAATGCGCTTCAGACAACCAAGAGCTACAGATTCCTTTCCTTGAGGGAATCACTCATAACAAGGAACCCAAATACTTGTCCATCAGAATATTCATTTTTATTCAGTTCTCGCCCTGAGTCCAAAAATAAAAACACAGGGTATCAGCAGGCGTGCTTTTCTTTATGTCTGTGTCCTTTGTATCTTTTGAATTTTGTATATGTGCATGTATTATCTGGCAAAAAATTACTTAATTTATGTAAACACGAACTTTTAAGCTATTTTGCAAGGTTTCTCTGAGAATGAAATGAACCAATGCATGGAAAAAAGCGTAACCCGTTGTAGATACTCAGTAAGTGACAGCTGTTAAAAATAACATTATAAATATAATAACTCGAGGTTTTGTTATATTCACTTCTGGGTCCCCCTTGTGAGCACTGAACCCCCAACTGTATCTCCAGAGTAGTGATTGACCCAGGTCCGATCAGAAAGCGGTAAGCTTTTATTTTCAAGTGTTTAACATTTCATGTAAACATTGCTTGGTAATCAGATGATTCTTGGAACCATAACTTTTCTTTTCCCCTCGGCCCTGATTAATCCCCGTTTAGAGAGAAACTTCCAAAAAACCTAGGTCGTTATATCCGCCCTGCTTGGGACCAGGAAGTGAGGGAATCATGGATTCTCCGCATTTGGGGTATGTTCCTTTTTCTCTACAGGTTCATTTCCATCCCGGTTTTGTTTTTAACACCTCTCACATGTGCTCATCCTAGATTTGCATCTAGAAGCCAGCCCACTGATAAATATTCCTTGCTTGATGCATAGGAAGTCATTATTCTGTTTCACTCGGTCCTGGACTTGTAAGATTTTGGGCAGAACCAATATTTCTTCCTCCATGATACCCAACGATCACAATCTAAATGTAAGATTCAATTTAGGAAAAATGTCCCACCCACCAGAAAGTCAAAATTACTTTGTTCTGAATTTTTAAGCAGCTAGTGTAAAAATAAGCATTTGACCACCACTACCATTAGCTATGATGTGTTGGACAGCCCTGGTCCAAACTCACGTCATCCTTCCTCAAGCTGTCAGACCATTCCCTGTTTGTTCCCAGTTGATGTGATAATTACCACATCTTCTCTAGAGTAGGGTTTACTGTACCTGGTCTTGGAGTCAAAGCCAGTCTGTTACTGACTTGTTAAAGCCACGCCCTCACGCCCTGAGCCCCACAGGATGTTTGCTGAGATTTCTGCTCTGTTCCCCTCTGGGGTGCGTTCATTCATTCATTCATTCATTCCTAAAGCCATTGACCATCTACTGCGTAACTATTGAGAGTAGAATAATGATGACTAGACATTTGGGTCAAAGACATGACCCAAAGGCAAACTCAGAAACCATTTCTTTTTTTTTAAAGAGTAGGTTTTATTTAATTAATTATTTATATTTTCTACTGGCCGTGCCTCGAGGTTTGTGGGACCTTAGTTCCCTGATCAGGGATTGAGCCCGCGCCCTTGGCAGTGAAATCGAGGAGTCCTAACCACTGGACCAACAGGGAATTCCCCAGAAACCATGTCAATTTACATTCCTCTCTGAACGCCCCCCTCCTGGTTGGGGGGAAAGAAAGCGGAACAAGGTGCTAAAGCCCTTTCTTATGCCTCTCTTGTGATAATCACACAGATTACAAACTTTCCTTTAATGCTATTTTCGATTTAAAAATAAATACTGTTATTTAAAAGTGAAAGCGGGGGAGGGATAAATTAGGCGTTTAGGATTAACATATACACACTGATACATATAAAATAGATAATCAACAAGGACCTACTGTATAGCACAGGAAACTCTACTTAATATTCTGTAATAACCTATATGGGAAAAGAATGTGAAAAAGAATGGATATATGTATATGTATAACTGAATCACTTTACTTACTGTACACCTGAAACTAACACAACATTGTAAATCAAGTATACTCTAATATAAATAAAAATTAAATTAAAAAATAATAAAGTGAAAGTGAAGATATGTCTAGAATTTGATTTTGAGAGCTGTATATGATTCACTTCCAACACGAATCAATGGGAGGACTGATTCTTCTCACTCGCACAGATTTTCCCCTGCTCCACTGAGTAGGAAGTGGAGGGTAACAAGCGGTTAGAATGCCCGTTAATGATTAATTACTGAGCGTGGGAGAAAGGATTTGGAACTCAACGGAAAGAACGTGAGCAGCACTGGAAATATTCCATTTGTAAATGTCAATCGATAACTTTACAAAACTCTGCCGATGCCATTTTGAAGTTGTCAGCCCTGAAAACTGGATGAGGGAATCTGACACATTATGAAAGAATTCACTCTTGTAATGATCAAAACTGGATTTGTTTTCAACTTTTGGGAATGTATCTGTTACATAAAACAGGGTATCCTGTAGCCAGATTTGAGGGGACCACTGAAAGAAATGCTTTGGGATGTGCAGAGATTGCCTGCAAAAATTTCAGCACAAAGAGGGCTTCTCTCCTCGGCTGAAGATTTGGCTGTTCCGGGCCCCTGATCCTCAGAAGGTAGGCACGGTAGCCTGGAGGCGGCAGCTCTCTTCTATGGCTAGAAGGTGCTTTAATATATATACCCTCTCCCTGACCCCCACCACCTTGGTAAGTCCTCCGAGAGACGCGTCACCGAGAGCCTCCTGCTGTTGACACAGAAAATAAGGAAATTGCTTTTCCCCAGGACCTCAGAGCAAAGACGTGATGGAGGGGTTGGTCACCTGGGGGTGACCGGGCGCTTTCTCCATTGTTGGCACCTCCTGGTAGGCAAATAGCTTCGGTTAACAGCTGACAGAAATAAAAAATCAGCAGTTCCAGACTCAGGGAGGCACTTTATGTATTTACCCCTGATTCCACAGGGACAGTGGCCCATCCCCACTCACTTGCTTGGCTGCAGAAATCAAGTGTCATTCAGGCACCAAACCAGTCTGAAGGTCCGTGCAGGCTGGTGTCATCCCGGTGAAATATCCCAACACCCCGTGATACTGAAATTCGGAAAACTGGGGCCAGGACATTAGCTTCTTCAGAATCAGACTTCCCTCACCCTTATGATTGTCAAATACTTCATGGCGGCCTTCCTTCTAGAATCCCGCCTGAGGGTCTCTGATTTAGTAGGAGGTTCAAGGTTTGCCCTGTTCTACCGTCTGCTCTGACATCACTTCCTTCCTACCTGTGTTCTGGCATTTATCACTTTATTCTACAGCTACGGTTTTTACATCCAATCCCTGCTTCTACCCCCTTTTCCATTAAGCTGTTATCCCCTTGCAGGCAGAGACAGTGGCAGTATTTTCATTTGAATCCAAATACCTAATATAATGCCTGGTACATTGAAAAATGCTCTGAAAATGTTGGTGCTATATTTCAAAAAGTTTGAGAAGATTCCCAGAAGACATTTTTCAGAGACCTTAGACAGCCTCTTGAATAAAAGGGGAGTAAAAGATAGGATTTCCATTATTTATTAAATTAATGTTTCATTGCTGCTTAAATCACCGTAACTAAGATAAGGTATATACATTCTGTGATATCTTGTTTCCAAAAATAAAACAAAACTGTCTCTCCCTTTCTGGGGGGTGGTTATTCCTTTGAACCTTTGAAGCCATTGATCATTGGCTTTGGAGCACACTGGAAAAGTTATTTCCATGGAGATGGAGTTTTCTAGACTGTCAAATAGTTAGCAACTTCCAAAGCTAAGATAAGACATGTTTACTTGTTAAGTCTGTGAATTTTTTTTAACCTCTGACATTTTTACCTTAAGTGGGTGGAACTATGCTTGGCTACAAAATACCAGGTGTCACTTAGGCACTAAATGCTACTATTCCACAAAAATATCAACAACCAAAGGACACAGCACATGCCTCTGGTGGCAGAGAACCCTGCTGGTGAGGTGTGGTCAGGCTCCTGTTCCAGAGGCCTTCTCTAGAGACATCAGGTGCCTCTGGATTTGACCTTGGAGGCTTACATCAAAGCAGCAGTCGACAAGGCCATCTCCTCTCTGTCCCACCACTGCTGAGGGGGCCGCCCCAGCCAAAGGCAAGGGAGCCCCTTTGCTGGTTGAACCGACCAGGACTGCTGGTTGCTGAGATCCGGCTTAACTGACTTTAGCAAAAAGAGTGGAATGCCTTAGCTTCATAATTGAGAGTCTGGATATATTTGGGTCCATGAGCTCAAATGATGCCTTCAGGACCCAGTTTTTCTCCTTTACTTCTCTTGAGTCTGTTTCTCCCTCTTCTTAAGCAAGTTACCTCCTCTTGATGTCCTCCCAGACTCCAGGCTCTCCTCCTTCATCTCCTTCCTGACTGCTCCAGACGAAGTCCCAGGGCAAAAGCTGATTGGACTGCTTGGTCACATGACCATTTCTGACCCAAGAATGTGGTCGGGGGTAGAAGGCATGCACTGGGCTGTGTGTCCACTCCCAGAACTGGGAGGACACAGCCCTCCCCTTCACAAACCGATGATACCCCAGAGGGGATCATGGCAGTTAGAGAATCTGGGAATTGCTTTCAGGCAGGCAAAAAGACCATCACCCAGCACGCTAGGTGGGTGCCTTGGGAGCTAACAACTCAGAGGGTGTCACATATGACGGCGGATTTTATAGGTCAGTGTTAGTGCTTATTCTTCCTAACTTACTATAGTTATGAGCTGTATTATCTTAGGGAAGCATTAGCTTAGATTTATTTCACAAATGTGAAGAACTATCTTTTGGACAATCTGATCTTTCCTCATCGATTTTACTGCTGTGCAACATAATAAAATTTCTAATAAAACAACTAGAGTAAATTCACTTATCTTTCATTATTTCTTCTTCCATTTTTCTTTTTTTTTCACCATTTTGTCCCCTAATTCATCCTCTGTCTCTGCCTCCAAGTATTTAAAGAATTCTAGTAATAGTGGTAGCCTGCCTTAAGTTTTTATTGGAATAAGGAAGAGGATGGATGAATGGATAGATGGATAAATAGATGGAGGGATGGATGATGGAAGAATGGAGGGAGGGAGGGAAGAAAAGATGGAAGGAAGGAGGAAGGGATGGATGGAGAGAGGGGTGGATGGATGGATGGAGGGCTGATGAAAGAATGGAGGGAGGGGGAGGGAGAGAAAGAGGGAGGGAAGGAGGAAGGGATGGATAGTCAAACAGCCATTGAGAATAACTGTTTAATATTTCAGTCAGTGATGCACTGCTTGGTCAATGAGTTAACAAGCCTAACAAGTCTGGCTGAAAGGCCTGGCTTGTCTCTACGGGCCGAGAGGGTCAGAGCAGAGTCTGCTCATTGTTAGTGACGGGTCTCAGATCAGGAAGGTTCCCCCCCGAGGCCACGGTTGCACTCTTGAAGTCTGTTTTCTCTAGTACTTTCTGTGGCAAGAGAGACAGTTTCTTTTAAAAGAGAAACATGACTTTAGAATGATCTGTGTATGGATGCTCTTTCTCCCTGTGCAAATGTAGTATCTGGCAGCCAGGGCCAGCTTTAGAGCAAAGAATCTTCCATGATTCCTTTCTTAATGAAGAAATGCAAGTTGCACGGTAAACTGAAACAGGCTAACTTTAGACACTGACCCCTCTTCCAAGGCTTCACTCTGGCAGCCTTGACCCACAAAAGGAAACAGCAAAATACTGAAGCAGGAATTTCGAAATCCAGATCTGAGACCACTGTCTATGTGAAAAATCTCTGAGAGTCTGCAGTGTGTCCCAGCGATGGGACGGCACGGACCAGCCCACGGCGCACCCTCCGTCCTCCTGGTCTGAGGGCGCAGGCCCCGCAGGAGGGGCGGTCAGACCCCTGCTCTGCAGCGGCATCTGTGCTGTGAGTAAGCAAGCTGGTTCCGGGAGGGAGGCGCTGGGAAGCAGGATGCTGTCCAGGCAGCCTCAATGACGGATTTCTTTTCTGATGCTTTTTGTTCAGTAACAAAACAAAGCCGATTTTCTGCCAGAGCCTCCCACTCCCCTGGATGCTGAAGGAGTGGATCTTACAGACACCCGCAGGGCTGCTGGGTGACCCTACTCATCACACTCCGCTTCGGAACAGCGAGCTCCTTTCCTAGGGGGAGACGGTGACATGTGAGGGGAGGCTGCCGGGCGTGCAGACTGGGGGCGAGTCTTCTTGCGGAGTAATTAATCCCACACGGGGCACCGGGCCACGCGGCTGCTGCTCTGGCCTTCCGATGTCTATTTCCGCTTGCGTTTCATGGTCTTTCTTTCTTTCTACCACTCTGGACCTTGCCTGATGGGAAAAGAAAGGGTGAGGCTCTTTAAATATTTTCTGCGTGTTCCACTACCCGCCCCCCCGTCCCCCCTGCCCACCTGATGACAGAGAAAACACCAGCGATTTGAAAGGAGGGGGCCTCTGGCCTAATTTCCACCAGGCAAGCTTCAGGATTCCCAAACCTGTTAATGAAATCCTCCTCGTTATAAAGCAAAGCACACAGACGAGTGTGTTTTCCCATCTGGATCAGAGTATAATTGGGGTCGGCTCTCCTGTCTATGCTTTTACCATCAAAACGTGTAGCCGGGACTAATAATAGGACAAATGGCATAGATGTAAAAGCTGTAAAATCTTTACAACCATTTAAAAATAATAGGGCATGCTCTAAGCCCTGTAAAAAATAGTCATTTATGAACTGTACACATTGTTTACAAATCAGGCACCCAAAATGTAAATCTACCAAATAGACATTAACCTAAACTAATGAGCTGGCAAGAATAAATTTCAATTATGCATGGACTCTACTGCCGTTTTTCATTGTTTGCTGACATTTAAGTGGCTAATTTTGGAAGTGGATGGTTGCAGGAAATTAAAGCTAATCTTTTCTCCCAATATATTCTCTTATGGAGCAGATCCACTTGAAATAATTTCATTGTTTTTGAGTTCCAAGTCAGAAAATTTTCTCAAAACATATCATTGCAGAGTGGAGATATTTGAAACCTTCAATAAGGACCCAGTTCTGGTTTATCTTTTCTTGGCTCCACTAAGGAAGCCTCTGAGATTCACGAGCTCTATGTGGAATTTCATAACTCCTTCATCTGCTACCTTGAGCTGAGCTTGGCTGTGCTTGTCGACTCAAAGATCATCAAAGCCTCAAAAGCCAGCCTTAGATAGAGGACTCAACTTCCTCTAAATTCCACTGGAGTTTCATCCTCTCAATAATCCTACAAAACATGAAATAGAATTATGTCCATCTTCCAAATGAGGAAACAGAGGCTTAGAGAAGTTCAGCGCTTTGGTCGTGGTCACACAGCTCAAAGCAATGGAGTCATAACCTAAGCCCAGGTGGACCCGAGTCGAGGACCCCACACTAACGTGGGGAGGGAGCCGTCCACAGCTGGGCAAGGACTCAGGAGGCATCCCCCCGGTGGCAGCTGCCTGCCCAGCCCGACCAGAAAGGCACCAAGAGGCGGGGCTGAGAGGAAGGAGAAAGCTTGGGAGGGGGAAGCAGGGAGACAAAGATTGAAGACCCGGATCACCTCCGAGCCCCTTGCATACTCTTCCTGGCTGGCTCCCTGTTACTTTTGCAAGGAGGTATTTTCGTTTGGAGTTTGCCTTCAGGGCACTCATCTGTAGAGTTCTAGGAAGTTTGTTAATTAAAGAAAGCAAACGTGTGAATTTTATTGGGCTCTAGGCAAGGAGCAGAGGATGAAATGCCTGACTTCTTCTATGGTGTATTAACTCTGAAAATGACATCTCTCTAGTATTTTCAAATTCCTCGGAAGTTGATTCCTAAGAGCAGGGAGGCTTCTTCCCAGGTGGAGAGTCTCTAAGGAATTCGGCGGCTCAGGAGTTGAGCTGAGAAGGGGCCATGTGTCACCTTCGGGTGCTTCCCCTACCCGGGACTTCCAGCCAGAGAGGCAGGAAGCCACTGGTCTCACCCTGGTTGGTTCTGATGGCAGTTCGGTGCGCTTAGCTCTCATCGTTGAAGCTCCTCCTGCGCCAGTTTCTCACTGGCACCTGCAGCAGGCTGGCGGGTGGGGCTGGTTCTTCTCTGGGGTCGCAGAGCAGCCCCCTCAGCATCGAGATGCTTGTTGGAAACAGCATCTCCAGATCAGCTGAATTTCTACACCATCTCCAGGTGATCTGTTAAAGGTGAGCGTTTGAAAGGCGCCGTCCTAGCTTCCTAGGTGTTCTTGAGCCAGGGGGCACTAACTTCGATGTTTCCGGAAGCAAGAGGACCAGAGCATCCTTTCCTAAGAACCACAGGGCTGCCTGCATGGCAACTCCCCCTGAGCTGTCCTTGGGCTGGTCTGTAACCTCTTTCCAAAGCTACTTCTCAGCGACCCTTCCCATCCAGCATGACCTCCGCTGCTTCCCTTCTTATGCCCCAAAGACAGGTTCCCTCTGTCTGCACGCAGCTCACAGCCTCCTCCTCCTTAGTTCATCTTTCTCTCTCCAAACTGTGCACACCTGGGCTGCCCTTGACGGCTGGCTTAGTCCCCACCCCACCCCGCTCTGCTTCTCATCTAGTCAATCAGACCCTGAAGGCAGGGACGCTTTTTCTCCTTTTACACATCTGGACCTTTGCACAAAGCTGGGCGCACAGATTATACTCCACGGAGACCTGTAGACGACGAGTAGGATGTCATCGCACACCCTGGATCAAGAGGAGCATTAAGCGCTGATACGTGGATGTGATTGGATTATTCAGTAGACTCCTCTGTTAGCTATTTCCAAATAAAAAAGTGAAAACAGATCTGGAAGATGTTGCAAGCGCATAAAATGTCTGGGATGGAAATATTGTGGGAATTTAGATACCAGCGTTTATGTCCTCTCCTGTATTCAGCTCTGGGGCGGCGTTTGCGACACTGGCCATTCCTGTTGAGAGTGGAGCCTCCTGTGTGGAGTCCCATTTGTTAGCACCAGGCCTGTTCTTTTTTTTTAAACTATTAATAAAAACAACATCTTTAGTGACATTTTTCATGTAACTCAAAACCCTAACATCAGATTTTCCTTATTTCTTTAATAAGGACTGGAATCATTTCCAAGAAGATGGACATGTGGTCAGAAACAGGCAGAACCTGCCAAGATGCTTCCTTAGCCTGGGTCCATTTCCAGTTTCTGGACTAAAGTATGAGGTTTATGTCAAGGTTCATTTTTTCCCCTAGTGATGTCCAAATGCTCCAGAACTGTTTGTTCAAAAGGCTGTCATTCCCCCACCAAATTGTTTTTGCAGTTTTGCCAAAAATCCATTGGTCGTATTTGTGTGGGTCTATTTCTGAGTTCTCTATTCTGTTTCATTGATCTATTTCTTCTCCAACACCACCCTGTTCTGATTAGTATAGCTATGTAATAAGACTCAACATCAGGTAGGTTCCTCCCATTTCAGTCCTCTTTTTCAAAACCGTTTTAGCTATTCTAGGCCTTTTTCTTTTTCATATAAATTTTAGATTAAGCTTGTTAATGTCTATAAAAAAAAACTTGCTAGGATTTTCATAGCAACTGTGCTAAATGTATAGATAGATCACTTTGAGAACTGGCATCTTTACTATGTTGACTGTTCCAATCCATGAACATGGTCAATCTCTCCATCTCTTCACATCTTCTCATTTTCCTTTCATCAACATTTTGTCATTTTCAACATATAGACACTGTACATGTTTTGTTCGATTTATACCTCAATATACATTTCCTTTGGAGCAGTTGTAGATGGCACTGTTTTCAATTTCAGTTTCTGTGTGATTGCTGTTCACATATATCAATTTGATTGACTTGTGTGTGTTGGTCTTATAGCCTGGGTCCTTGCTGCACTTACTTATAAGTTCAGGAGTTTTATTGTAGATTCCTTGGGATTTTCTACTTAGACAATCATATCATCTGCAAATAGAGCCTGTTTTATTTCTTCCTTTTCTACCTGTATGCTTTTTTTTTCTTGCCTTATTGCTCCAGCTACAACTTCCAGTACTGCCTTGAATAACAAGGTAAGTGTGGCCATCACTGCCTTCTTCCTGATCTTGGTGGGAACCATCCATTCCTTCACTGTTAAGCATGGTGGTAGCTGTAGGTTCCATGTAATATTTTGCACACTGTACAAGTTTCCTCTTGCTTCTGTAACACATCACCACAAATTTAGTGGCTTAAAACAATGCAAATGTATACTCTTACAGTCCTGGAAGTCAGAAATCTAAAATCAAGACGTCCCCGGGCTGCATTCCCTCTGGAAGCTCCAGCAGACAATGCGTCTCCTTGCTTTTCCCAGATTCTGAAAGTCACCTGTATTCCTTGGCTCACAGACTCTTCCGTCCTCCCAACGTCTTGATTCCATCATCACACCTTTTTCTTTCACTCTAACCCTTCCCCCCTTATAAGGACCCTTGTGATTACATTGGGCCCATCTAGATAATCCAGGACAATGTCTCTATCTCACGGTCCGTAACCTAATTACATGTGCAAAGCCCCTTTGGCCGGGTGAGGTCACATAACCACAGGTTCAGGTATTAGAGTGTTGATCTCCTTGGGGGCGATTATTCTGCCCACAACTCACTGTAATAATTGCCTGTTTACCTACCTTGTGTTATTCTGCATTATGTCCCCTGGCAGAGTCACTGGCGTGCAGTAGGGCTCGATAAATAATTGTTGGCCCACGGAATGGATGCTGAGTAAATCTTTCTCCTTTATCACCCTTGGGAAAGTGCAAAAGTGCACTGCTTTTCAGCATAGCTACAGGTATTAATTTTTTCTGAACAAATAAAATCACAATATCTGCTCTGATATACATCAGTAGATTTGCGGGGCTCTCAACACAGATTATTTGAAATTAGGCTTCAGAAACATCCAAACTGTAGGCTTTCCGCAGATATCCCCATGGAGCAAACACTCACGGCTCTCCAGAACACCTCTCCCGATTCCTGACCGGACAGGGAAGGACAGAGAACACTCCTCAGGCACTTCCTTCCCTTTGTGAGGCCACCCTTCAAGCGGCGCCTGCTTTATGTTGTCAAAAGTCAGCAGTCCATCGTTTTCTTTTTTTTTATTGGAGTATAGTTGATTTACAATGTTGTGTTACTTTCAGGTGTACAACAAAGTGATTCAGTTATACAGACATAACATATGTGTCTATTTTTTTTTGATTCTCTTCCCATATAGGTTATTACAGAGTATTGAGTAGAGTTCCCTGTGCTATACAGTAAGTCCTTGTTGATTATATATTTTATATATAGTAGTGTGTCTCTGTTAATCCCAAACTCCTAATTTATCCCTCCTTCCTTCCCCCCAGTAACCATAAATTTGGTCTCTAAGTCTGTGAGTCTGTTTCTGTTTTGTAAAGAAGTTCATTTGTATCATTTTTTAGATTCCACATACAAGTGATATCACATGGTATTTGTCTTTCTCTGTCTAACTTACTTCACTCGGTATGATCATCTCTAGGTCCACTCATGCTGCTGCAGATGGCATCCTTTCACTCTTTTTATGGTGAGGAATTCCATCATCTTTACAAAAGAACACTTGTCTCCACCGCTTTTCTCATGTGCTTCCCCTTTGCCCTTCTGAGCACCTGCTGAGCAGGTAACTCAGGATCCGTCCACCACCTTCTCACTGAAGGGGACTTGGTTTGTGGGCCTCCAATTTCCCTTTGCCTGTTCTCGACTCAGGCTGCAGCCTCGGGAGGCGGGGAGGGATGGAAGTGGAGTCTCGTTGGCTTTTCTAAGACTGGTTCTCATCCAGTTGTGTACCTGAGGCCGACACTGTTAGATCTGGCTGAGGTTTCGTGTCACGGGTGGATGTGACCGGACCGTGGAGCTGTCACTTGAGACTTTCAACAGGAAGGGTGGAGAAAAGGGAATCAAAACCCCAAGACCCACTAGCGAGGGTGGTTCGCCTTGCCCGATATGAGAAAAAACCACAACAGTTTTTTTGTTTTTTGTTCTGCCTCCCTCCCTCTTTTTAATGAAAAACCAGTGTTTTTCGTTAGGAGCCCCATGGGCGTTTTGGCAGGACTACCATTCACCCTGCAGAATGCCCTGCTGGCAGGGTGCTCAGGGTCTCTGGGGCCTGCATCACCCCCAGTTACTGTAAAAACGAGAACAACCCCAGATGTCTCCAGATGTCCTTACTGGGAACAGACTGCCCTCACTTGAATACCTGACCCTGGGTTATTCAAAAGGCCTCTTCTGGATTGTCAGTAAAAACCTAAGAGCTTCTAAAATCACTTTTTTCCCTAATAAGGGAACAGGAGGGAAGATATTAATTCGGATGCTGATTAACTGCCGCATGATCTGTATCCTTTCTATCCCCCAAGTGGTGGCAACTTGCAGAAGGCAGTTCTGGATATTTCCTGCCCTTTGAGGCTAAGTTGACAGACACTCGCCTCGGAGCTGGGAGCCTCTGATAGGCATTCAGTGGCCAGAAACGAAGCGGCTGCTTCAAAGCGCACATCTCTAGAGATTGCTTTTTTGAAAAAAATCACTCTTTTTACGTGTTCTCAATAAAGAATAAAACTCACACACACATGCTTTTAGAAACATACCCAACTCCTTAGGAAATTCTCCTTGAAACGGCAACAGGAAGGTCGGGGTGAGTTAGGCAGCCTGAACCAACTCTACTGTGTGACCAAAGCTGGACAACTGACCAACCTCACTCCCTGGTCCCCAGATTTTTTACTTCGCCACCTGCTCTGCTGTCAGGCAGAGGGAAGGTGTATACGTTCCCACGTTTCACGTTTCTTTTCATTTCAGAAAGGGGCGGCCATTCCACGTGGGTCCCCTTGAACCCCGTGTCTGCGAATCAGCTCAGAGGTACAAGGTCCACGTTGACGGCCCCGGCCCGCCAGCCGCTCCCACTCCAGCCCAGTGTAGACGTCACCCTCCCAACCAGAATCTGATTCCCTTCTTTGGGTTGATGGGACTGGCACCTCTTTATTTCTGTAGCTGAGGGAGGGGAAGGCGGGATGGCAGGGTCCATGGGTCTCCCTCTCTCCATCCCACCAGGCCAGGCACTTACTACATGCTTGCTGGAGACTCGGGTGGCCTGTGGTTGCAGGCCCAGCGGGGCACGGAATTGTCCAGAAGGCTCTGCTCTGTCCGGGCCCCACCCGGCTGGCCGAGGCCCCGGTGGAGAACGTCAGAAGAAGCACCTTGGTCCCTTCTCTTCAGGGCTCCCCCCAGGTGGCAGTGAGGCTGAGAGCCTTCCTGGGGCGAGGGGACGCTGGGGTGGGCTTGGAACACTGTGATCTGGACCCAAAGTCACGGCCACCAGCAGGACTAGCATGTGCCAGTGAGAGACTGAGGCTACGTGGGGAGTGGGAAGGAGAGGCCAGCTCTCCCCACAAATCACCAGTGCTAGAAATAGTCTGACACTTCGACCGAGTCACGGTAACCAGGCAGAGCGGCATTCAATGTGGAGGCTACCAGCCATTTCCTGGACTTTCTCCTAGTCTCCAGACTTGGAGCCTTATCAGTTTTTTCCTCTGAGTTTCATAAATTCATCAGGTCCAGGCACTGCTACACCAAACAATGTAGCAACCAACAGTGGGTCCACTTTCTGTTTGAGTGTAAGCCCTGCTCCCTGGCCTGACTTCTCCAGTGCACAGGACTTGTTCTCCTTGGGATCCGGTGAGCTCACCACCAGCACGGCTGCTGTGCCGCTGGGACCCTTGTGCCGTGGGGCTTTCCCTCCCAAGGTGGGGGTGGAGGGGTGCCTCCAAGCCAAGGATCCACTAGCTCACCCCATCCCCTGGTAAGATGTCCCCCGAGCCGGGGCACCTGTCTCCTCCTCCTCCACGTCCTCTGGGGGATCACGCCCGGGGTCTGAGACCAGAACTGTCAGTGGGCAGCTGGGCAGCAGCTCCCCAGAGCCACGCTCACAGAGGATGCTCGCCAGCTCCCAAGCCCCGTGCCCCTCGGGAGAGGAGGGAACACGCAGTTGCTTCTTGAAGCGCCCCCACCAGCTGTCTCCCGAGAGCCTGAGCTTTCAAACGGAGCCAGGGAGGTGGGGGAGGACCCAAGTCCCAGGGCCGGGGAGGCAGGGCCAGAGGAAGAGTTGTTGACAGAGGCGGCCTCCCTCAAAGCAGCCTCCTCTCCTGCCCTTCTGCATGACCTGTGGGCATCCCTGGGCCCCACGGCCCTGCCAGTGACAACCAGCAGCCGTCTGGAAGGCGTCTGTGTCCGAGGAGACCAGGCTGCTCAGCCCCACACAGCCTCCCCAGCCCGAGTGCGGGAGGCCCTTCCCAGCCCGGGGACCGCAGGGCTGCCCAGCACCGTCCCCACTGCCACGGGATTCTCTTCCCAGACAGCGCCGCGCCATTTGGGAAAGAATTTAGATCCAACAAAATTCTCCTCTTTAACTCAAGAGAAAATAAATACCAGATTTGATCTAACACGAGCCCAAAATGTGTCTCCCCTTACTCTCACGGGGGCTGCAGGGAGGGAGTGGACGGCGGGGTCAGGGCACCCGGCCTAGCTTCGCATCCCCCCTCAGGCAGGTGGACTCTACATCCAGATGCGTAGCTCCTCACCATGTCCTACCTTCCGTGGAACAGTGACCTACACTCTGGAAACAAGCAGCGTCCTCTCCCCAAACCTCAGGAGTCACCCTGAGACTGCCTTCCAGACGAAGCACTGCAGAAGCCCTTCCTGCCGGCAGTGACCAGACACACCGGCTGCTTCCTGCTGAACACTCTCTCCCACCCGTGGCTCAGACTCTGTGGAGCTGGTGGCACTCTCTCCTGCACGGTGCTTGGCCACCACGTCTGACTCAGGTGTCTGTGGGTTTCCAGTAGCCCTCACCTCTCGGGCCTTCATCCAGTGGGTTGTCTCTGCAGGGAGCACTGTGTCAGGGGTAAATCTGGGGTGTCTGCCATGCACAGAAAAGTGGAGAGCGGGGATCCACGTCCTGCTCCGCGTCTGAAGTGACACTGTGATATCATACTTCAGAGTATTCATTGTGTGCAACAAATCTTCCCAGCCTTGAACCAAAAGCAGTATTTCTGCTTGCTAGTGCTTCTAGCACTTTACACGTCTTTACGCGTCAGGGTGATGGGATCAGCAGACCAGAAGCCAGGCACCCAAGTTCTTATGTGCACGACGGTACACCTGCCAACCAGGTGAGGATGGGCTGAGGGTGGGAGGGGAGGGAGCAGGAGAGAACGGTGCCCTGTGTCTCACACAACTGGGCCCCAGCACATACACCCTCACACGTGCACACTCGGGGTGGGGGGTGGGCGAGGCCTGGTAGCATCCTTTGATAACTGTGTGTTTACTGGATGTTGTTCTTCTGTGCTCCAGGTAAGCATGGTAATTTTGGGGGGATTTCCCCTTTCTTTTTCTTTAATCTTTGCATCCTTTCAACTCTCTGCAAGTGTCCCACAAGTAAGGGGGTGTACCTGGGTAGAGCTCCCGGTAGTTAGCCTGTCACCCCTGTTCCCCTCCACCCCGGCCCTACCCAGCACCTACAGTGTTGCCCGGAACCCCAACCTCGGCAAATCCAAGAGAACGTTTCAAGCAGCCGGTAAGTATGTATGCACAGATGCTCCGGGTGAGCCTGGGAGCCCCGCCTGGTGTCCAAGCCCTCATCACTCAGTGCCCTGTTTCCTCAGGAGTGCTGCTTATGGAGATAATCAGATTTCTATGCCATTTGGGAAGCCTCAGGTGCCACTGGCCCTGAAAAGTGGGTTTACACTACATGGTTGTCCAGGGCAGGACTCAGCTCCAGCCCAACTCTTAATGGGATTCAGCCCACGCTGTTAAAGCTGCAGCTTGCAGATCTGAGGTGAGCAGTCTCGTAATCCAAGATGCAGTATTCCCAAATCAGCAGGAACAGCACAGGGCTTAGAGCCAGAGGGGATGGTCTAAGTCTTGGACATCCACTCATTCCATCTGTCTCTCTTCTCACCTACGAAACGAGGGTGGTGATGGTCTTACTGGGAAGACGTAGTACTTAAATCCTTGTCCCTAAACATCTCTACAAATGAGGGCCATCAGCCTGGTCCCAACCTGTGTGTGTGTCCATTTAATTCAAGTGTCAGCTCAATTGATTGGCAACTTCAACATAAGTGCCAGTGTGGCCAGCTGTCCTTATATACTGGCAGGGATCCCCCGTTTCTTTTCATAACCTGCAGATTTTCTAAAATGGGTTGATTCCAAAAGACAACATCCTAGTCACAACATCTGTCGCAGAGAAAAGATTATCACTGGAAACTGTATCCCAAGGACTGCTGCCCACAATGTCCAAGCAGTTTGCAAATTGACCCCTAAGAAGTTTCTGGAAGGCTCTGGATTTGGAACTCAGTAAAGGAAAAGGAGACCTTGTCCTGATACTTTACTTTGAGATCAAGAATTTAAACTTAGGCCAGATGGTTTAGTTGTAAAGCGGGTATAACAACAGCCAGGTGGAAGGCGGGATCAAACAACCAGCTCTGTCCATCTCTTTGGACCAGAAACTTGGCCGTCAGCACTAGAGCCACACCAGCCCAAGTCAGCTGCGGCCGCCACGCTGCCCAAACTCCGCCCTCTGTCCTCCCGCCTCTGCATCCCGCTGGCCCTCTCCCCGCTGGTCTCTCCACGTAGCTCGTGATGTTTTCAGTTGACCCCGTCAGCCCTCACCACCCCACCCAGCACCCTCCAATCTCTAGGCCTATTCCTCTGGCACCGGGCACAAAACCTGTGAGCTGCTACTTCCAAGTTACACACGTGCACGTTCCTTGCGCTTCCTTCCCCAGCACCGCGTGTCCTGGGTTCCCCAGGGTTGAGTCCACTCTCCCGACACATGCATTCGGACATGACTTTACGACGCTACTGTGACACTTATGCTCGCTTTCTTGGAAAACTCTCCATCCAGCAGATACTTGGGGGACACGTGCTGAGCCAGGCGCTTGGTTTGGTGGTAGATAGAAAGATCTAGAAGACAACTCCTGCCTTCAGAGGGCTCACGGGATGGTGGGGTCAGATCTTGGGACACAGTGTCCACTTTCAGCCAGCATCGGATTCCAGAACCTTCCAGACAAGGGGAAAGCGGCAATGACATGCACAGCCTCTTGTGGACGAAAATAAAGCAGGAAACACTGTGCTCTGTTTGGGATTTTGGAGGCAAACTGTCGGCACCTGGAAATTTAAAACTGGATGCAGTCCTGGTGCGGTAGGTGACCCGGGGAGTGGCTCACCCTCACAGCACAAGGACGTGGGGAATGGGAGCCAGGAGGCGGAAGGGCCGTGGTGTTAGCTGATGGAGCGGCCGTGGTGACTGGTGTTAGGTGACCAGTGAGCAAAGACCCAGATGAACTGGGGAGCTGAGCCGGGGGAGGAGGAAGAGAGCTGAGGCCTCGAGACGGGGCACTAAGGCAGGGCTCTGCTCAGATGGCCACGTCACGTGCACTTACGTCTCACTGATCAGCACTGGGCCCCCAGCTGAGCTCAAAGTCGGCACAGCTGGGGCCCTGCCTCTCCTGCAGGACGCAGAGGCCAAGCCACGAGATGATGGGTGGGGAATTCTGCACCTCTCATGGGAGGAAGCGGTGGCTGGGGAGGATGGTCCAGTCTCCCATGGCGGGTTGGGCTTGGGATGCTTACTGGAGAGAGGACCTGGGGCACACGAGGGCTAGGCCACCTGTGCCAGCAGGGCCGCCAGGGAGGGCACCACGGGGCCTCCACGCATCTGGGCAAGAGCCCCTGAGCTCGGGGGCCTGGGCTCACGGGAGGCACCATGGCCGCTGCTGCTGGCTGGGCCAGAGCCTGGGGCTGGCTCACCTGGAGCCAGCACCTGCTTCCTCCATGACTGCAAAGTGGGTACAGCCACGTCTAAAAAGATGATGCCAGTCTGTGTTTCATGTGCTTTTCTGGCGTGCCTCACATCCATCCCACGAGACACGAGAAGCCGGACACGCCTGACACCTGGACGCACCTGCGTGGGTGTGCAGGGCCCTCGCTCGGCTGTCACACGTGGATGAGCTCCTGGGTCTTTGTCTTTCGCATGTTTCCACGAAACACTAGGTCGGGTAAAGCTGACGCCCTGTCACTTCTCTGAGCATAAGCGCTCTGGACGTACATACCCGTGTGTGGATCCCCGTCCTGGGAAACGCCCGGCTGATGGTGTGACCTCACACCCCCTGCACCAGCTGCCTCGTGCTCAGCAGGGGAGGGTCCTCACCCCCGGCCCCGGGGCTAGGGTATGTGGGGTCAGCTCGCAGGTCAGGTCAGCGCCCCAAGCCAAGCCCGGCGCCCCTGTTCCACACCCAGCCCCTGCTCTCAGCAAGTGGCCAGGTGCCCGGCAGCATCTCTGTTTGCGTCATGAGGCCACACGGCCGCGGTGCCCCCCGTCCTCCCAGCCCAGCGCTCGGCAGAGGCGGGCTGGCTCGATGCGGCTGAAGGAGACCAGGAAATCAGGGTAGACATGCCCGGGGGGACACAGCAAGCGTCACGATGCCCCTCGCGCGGTCCTTCCCGGGGACGCTCCCCCAGGCCCCCTGTCAGTCCAGGCCTCCCCCGCCCCCCAGGCTGCCGCCTCGTCCTTCAGTCAGGACCACCAGCAAGAAATGAGAACATGGGGGCTGGGGTAAGGGGTGTCTGCATCTCGGCAGGGGCCGCTGCCCCCCAGCGGCCCCTGCCAGTCAGCGGCTGCCTGGGGCTTGGGTTTCCAGAGCAGGGATCGGGGGTCGGGTCCTACAAGGAAGCCCCAGAGCCCAGGGCTGCCTGCCCCAGAGCCCTGGGTGCAGGGCCCTCCCCTCCTGCCACCTGCCCGGGTCCTGGCATTGTTCCTCCTGAGAAAGGCTGCTTTTCCGGGTTGCGGGCTTCCTCTGGGGCCCCGTCACCAGGGCACAGAGTGCTGCAGCCGGGCATGTCACGGGGGACGTGAGAGGCTGGGCAAGCGCCGCCTTCACTGAGCCCAGAGCCAGGGAAGGACCCTCAGAAAGCTCTAGAACAGCCCGGCCACGGCTGCTGGAGCCAGGCCTGGTGAAGACCCAGAGCAGTCGGCTCCGACGCTGAAGGGTTACACAGGTCTCCGGGCACGCGGGGGCAATGAAGGCGTTATGTCACCCACCGCACAATGGCAAGGTGGGTGGACGTCTGGCACGTGGTCCCTTATGACCGCGGGTTTCCTTGGCTTCGTGAGTTTTCTTAAGACTCTCTCTGCCAAGCAGCCTGAGTCGCTCCCACGGCGACGGAGAGACCTCTGCACGATGCCTGCGTTAGCCGGACGTCACTCAGCAGGGCCCCCCCGTCCAGCGGTGGCAGGAGGAGCAGCCGTGCCCGTTCCTGGCCCGCGGTGGGCTTTGGGCCCCGGCCAGTCGGGCTCCTGCCCTGCAGAGGGGCGCTGGGGAGAGGGCCTGGCCCGTCAGGCTTCCTCGGGCCCACAGGGCTGCCGGGAGCCTGGCCTTTTAGGCTGGTTGGTGTGTCACAGTCCCGCTGAGATCCCTTCCCCCATCTCCAGTGGCGAATTCCCCACCAACAGAGAGAGGAAGCCCTCGCCCGAGAGATAAGGGCTCCCTGATCTCAGCCCGGAACTGAGCAGAGATTTCATCAGCCTGGGAGAAAAATGTTCCCTGATTCTCACCGTGGCCTCTTGCTCGGGGCACGTCCCGGGCCGTCGGGGACCCGCGGGCCCACATCCTGGCCCTCAGGCCTCGCTGGCCTGGCTGCGATGTGGGGTGTGAAGTGCGCTGGGTTCCTGGTCGCCGCTGGCCGGCGCTGGAGGTCTCTCGGGTGGCCCGGTGTCCGCGGTGGGGCGGGGCCTGGCAGGAGGCGGGGCCAGGAGGAGTCACGCAGCGCCGCAGTGACCACCTGCAGAGAGGGCCCCTCCCCCACGACAAAGCGAGGCGGGAGTCTGCCCCCCAGACCTCGCCTTCCTGAAGAGCCTGCGCGCGCACAGGGCAGGAGAGGACAGAGCGGAGCGGCGCTGCTCGCCGGGAGGAGCTCGACACAGGTCAGGGCCTCCACACCCCAGCCTGGCAAAGAAACCCAGGGCTTTTTTGGTCTGATGATTAACAAAGGAAAACAACTGCCCGGAGCCTTGTGATCTGATTTTTACCAAATGTGGTAGAGCCGAGTCACTGGTCTCCATCCTTCCTCGCTCCCCCAGGAAACTGGAAATGCTGTTGTTCTAACCCATCCCAAAGGATCCAGTTATTTCTTTAGCACCACCCTAACTACAGGGAAACGCGTCCTTACCTCCTTTCTTAGGTCTTTGTAATGTGATAGAGCCACTGGGTCATAACCCACAGGGGAGGGAACTGCAGGCCCGGGGCGGGGGGGTGGGGGTGGGGGGGTGTCTCCACCCACCAGCGGGAGGCACTTTGGCTTCCCAGGAGACCCCTCCCACAGGAAGCCTCACTTCCCACCTCGGAGGCCCCCAGGCTCCAAAGTTCACAGCAAAGGAGGTTGCTGGGAAGGTGGCGTCCCCACCTTCTGCTTGCCTTGGATTTAGTTTGCTTTTATTTTTCAAGATTCTTCACATGAAAACGTATGTATTGGTTTAAGTTCCTTCTCCTTTTCTAATATAGGCATTTAAATCTATAATATTCTTCTAGGCATAGCTTTAGCTGCAGCCCATAAGTTTTGCTATGTTGTGCTTTCACTTTCAAGTGAAAGTCTACTTTGGCGAAAAGGGGGTCAG
This sequence comes from Physeter macrocephalus, assembly GCF_002837175.3. Taxonomy (NCBI): domain Eukaryota; kingdom Metazoa; phylum Chordata; class Mammalia; order Artiodactyla; family Physeteridae; genus Physeter; species Physeter macrocephalus. The sequence goes on along the minus strand of NC_041223.1, from coordinate 2,155,144 downwards.
TAGACTTTTCTTTTGGGCTTTCATTCCCCTCAGATAACATCATAAATATGGACCAAGATTGGGAGATCCTAGAGCTGCGTATACTACTGAAGAACTCTGCCTTGGTCTTATTTTTAGTTGGCTCTCTCTTCATAGTTCTGCTGTGCACCTACCAATACCTTTGCTCCCACCCCATCCCCAAATATTGGTTTAAGGAAAGAGTATCAGGCATATCCAGAGAGTCCTCCTCTCTTCTGAACAGCCCCATCCTCTTAAGGCCCAGAACTTATAGGGTCACCCACCACTCTATTGGAGAGAACAGAAGTACAAATAAGTTAGTCCTTTACCCAGAGTCACATAGCCAGCAGGTGGCAGAACCAGGGTCTTAACCAAGGCTGTCAGACTCCAGACTCGTGCTCAACACCATGACTGAAACCTGCCTCTGTACACGGTAAAACATCATGGGAGTAGGAAGAAATCCCACATATGTTTCACTAGGTGCTCCAAGCCTCACAGCGAGGTCAGGAAGGAGATCCAGACACGGCCCTGCTAAAAGTCTACACATTTCAGCTCCGCGGAGAGGCCTGTGGACTCGGGTCCTCCCACTGAACTGAGGCAACTCTGTCAATTGCTGTTTTCCTTTTCTGTTGCATCTTGATGAGAAATACACCTTTTCACAGTGCAATGTCTTAACGTACAGCACGACCTCTTGGGCCAAACCCGACCGCTTCTGGGCTTATATAACAGAGCAGGGAGGTCCCGGCCGTGACACAGAGGGGTGCTGTGGGCTGGTCTGCTTGGGGGGTTTGCAGTGACATGCCTTCGGGAGCCTCGTGTGTGCCATTTACAGTGCCTCTCGTTGGCTGTAGGCACCTTGACCCAGCTCATGCCGGTTCCTGCCGGGATCATAAGTCAAGCAGGCCTTTGCCTTTGAGGATAAACTGTCGCCGCTGGGCTGACGACGTGGTGAGTCCCGGCTCCTGCCACTTTTAGGACAGCAGCCTGCCTCAGGGGTTCCAGCGTGAGCAAGGGGCGAGGCTAGGAAATCAGAAGAGGGTCAGTTCAGAGACCCGACTCTGCAGGGCAGCGAGGACAGGTGAGGAGAGCTCTCTGCACAGGACTGCATCCTCACGGCAGGAAGGGAACTGGACACGGCTTGCGGGGCCCTGGCCCGGGAGACACCGGCACGAGGCAGGAACGACCCAGCAGGTGAATCCAAGGAGGACGTGTGCGTAGCAGCCGGAGCCCAAGGTTGGAGCCGAAAAGCGCTGGAGGACCCGGTGGGGGGCTGGGGGCTCCTGCACATCCCCCCGGAGGTGCGCCCCGGTGGGGGAGGTCCGCCTGGGTCAGCCTGAGCCTGCAGGCCACCGGGCACGCCCAGTGGAGAGGAGGAGGGCCGCGGCTCCTTGGTCACTTCCTGGCTAACATAACAGCAAAGGCTCATGGGAAGAATGGGTCAGAAAGGCTCCGGCCCCTCCTTCCAAGCCTGTGCTTGCCTCCCATCCCCCACTGTGCCCCTCGGTCCCTGGCTCTGTTTGCACAAACCTCTCCAGCTTGCCGGTGTGGCACGGACGTGGCATTCCTCCTCTGTCCCCTCACCATGGCCCTGGCTAAGAAGCTTCCTGCCCTTGGCCTGCCCTGGGACCAAGGGACTTGAGTTTCAGCAGGTGCTCTCCGTAAAGTCCCACTAGCATCTAAAGATCACAGTTGCGCAGTCTGCAAACAGCTGCTGCCCTGAGCCTTAGGGAGTGGGGCCTCCGTGCCTCACCACCGTCACCGCCCCAGCCTTCCCGGCCCCCTGACCTCCCACTGACTAAGGGGAATGCCGGGCACAGCTGGGGGGGCCCCTGCTCCAGCCATTCAGCCAGAGTGAGTCTGGTTGGTCAGTTACCAGGAAAGACCATCATTTTGCATCTCACCCCTCCAGCCATCCAGGCCCCCAGCACGTGGGGAGGTGAGGGCGAGAGGAGAGGATGGTAGAGAGCTGGCATTTATGGGTGTATACAGTAGGAAGGGGCAGGGCTGGGGGTGAGAATGAGGCCGGAGGGCTCCAAGGGCTCTGGGAGACGATGTAGGAAATGGGAAACATTGTGAAATACTACCCGGAAGTACTGGAACAAGTAGCTTCTTCCTTTTTCTTTCTTTCTTCTCTCTCTCTCTTTTTTCGTGAACAGCTCTCCATCATTACTATTTGTTTGTCTGAGGCTTTGTCCCAGGGAAGAAAAAGTCATTTTCTTGACTTTTGAGCTCTTAAACAGACAATTAGATGTGTTGTACTTGTATTGCTGGGGCAATGGTCTGAAAGCTAAAGCACTTTTGATTGACAAGATCCAGCCTCTGTTGAGAGAGAAAGGTTTTCTTGGACTTCTGAGAGCTGTACTTTGAATATAAATAGCAAGGGCTGAGCAAGGAGGATGCTACACAAACCAGAGGTTTGGGGATATAGGAAAAGACCATTTCAACCATTTACAGTGCCTCTCGTTGGCTGTAGGCACCTTGACCCAGCTCATGCCGGTTCCTGCCGGGATCATAAGTCAAGCAGGCCTTTGCCTTTGAGGATAAACTGTCGCCGCTGGGCTGACGACGTGGTGAGTCCCGGCTCCTGCCACTTTTAGGACAGCAGCCTGCCTCAGGGGTTCCAGCGTGAGCAAGGGGCGAGGCTAGGAAATCAGAAGAGGGTCAGTTCAGAGACCCGACTCTGCAGGGCAGCGAGGACAGGTGAGGAGAGCTCTCTGCACAGGACTGCATCCTCACGGCAGGAAGGGAACTGGACACGGCTTGCGGGGCCCTGGCCCGGGAGACACCGGCACGAGGCAGGAACGACCCAGCAGGTGAATCCAAGGAGGACGTGTGCGTAGCAGCCGGAGCCCAAGGTTGGAGCCGAAAAGCGCTGGAGGACCCGGTGGGGGGCTGGGGGCTCCTGCACATCCCCCCGGAGGTGCGCCCCGGTGGGGGAGGTCCGCCTGGGTCAGCCTGAGCCTGCAGGCCACCGGGCACGCCCAGTGGAGAGGAGGAGGGCCGCGGCTCCTTGGTCACTTCCTGGCTAACATAACAGCAAAGGCTCATGGGAAGAATGGGTCAGAAAGGCTCCGGCCCCTCCTTCCAAGCCTGTGCTTGCCTCCCATCCCCCACTGTGCCCCTCGGTCCCTGGCTCTGTTTGCACAAACCTCTCCAGCTTGCCGGTGTGGCACGGACGTGGCATTCCTCCTCTGTCCCCTCACCATGGCCCTGGCTAAGAAGCTTCCTGCCCTTGGCCTGCCCTGGGACCAAGGGACTTGAGTTTCAGCAGGTGCTCTCCGTAAAGTCCCACTAGCATCTAAAGATCACAGTTGCGCAGTCTGCAAACAGCTGCTGCCCTGAGCCTTAGGGAGTGGGGCCTCCGTGCCTCACCACCGTCACCGCCCCAGCCTTCCCGGCCCCCTGACCTCCCACTGACTAAGGGGAATGCCGGGCACAGCTGGGGGGGCCCCTGCTCCAGCCATTCAGCCAGAGTGAGTCTGGTTGGTCAGTTACCAGGAAAGACCATCATTTTGCATCTCACCCCTCCAGCCATCCAGGCCCCCAGCACGTGGGGAGGTGAGGGCGAGAGGAGAGGATGGTAGAGAGCTGGCATTTATGGGTGTATACAGTAGGAAGGGGCAGGGCTGGGGGTGAGAATGAGGCCGGAGGGCTCCAAGGGCTCTGGGAGACGATGTAGGAAATGGGAAACATTGTGAAATACTACCCGGAAGTACTGGAACAAGTAGCTTCTTCCTTTTTCTTTCTTTCTTCTCTCTCTCTCTTTTTTCGTGAACAGCTCTCCATCATTACTATTTGTTTGTCTGAGGCTTTGTCCCAGGGAAGAAAAAGTCATTTTCTTGACTTTTGAGCTCTTAAACAGACAATTAGATGTGTTGTACTTGTATTGCTGGGGCAATGGTCTGAAAGCTAAAGCACTTTTGATTGACAAGATCCAGCCTCTGTTGAGAGAGAAAGGTTTTCTTGGACTTCTGAGAGCTGTACTTTGAATATAAATAGCAAGGGCTGAGCAAGGAGGATGCTACACAAACCAGAGGTTTGGGGATACAGGAAAAGACCATTTCAACCGCATTCCGTCCTCGAAAGAGACAGAGGATGAAGCTGCAGTGGGGGCGCACTCTGAGGGGGTGCCTGGGAGACTCCCCGCTGCTCCCCCTTCAGGACTGAAGCCCTGGGGCGGGAAGGGGGGCTCCAGGGGACAGGACCGTCACCTGGCTTGCCAGCGGGGGTCCCGGAGATTGCAAGTCTCAGAGAGAAGTGTGGCTCCCACGGGGCCCCGGGCTGGAGATTAACAAGGACCCAGGTGGGGGGCAGGTGAGCACCCCCAGGGCACTGGGGTGGGGAGAGCTTCGGGTCTCCCAGGACCCCTCCTGGGGGTGGGAACGGCTGACCGTGGTTCCAGGTTCAGATGAGGTGCAGGTGGTGGTTTGACTGTGGCAGGAGCCACGCGCCACCCCCTGTGGGGCGTGTGATGACGGTCCAGCCAGGCATCGTCTTGAACACCAACCAAACCTGGACTCCTAAACCCCTACCGTGTCACCACCTGTGCTCCGCCCAGCACCCGAGAGCCGGGACGGCCCCTCTGACCGCACGGAGGAGGGCGGAGGGTCCTGGGGCAGCCCCTGGACGGGCAGGCTGCCCGCCTCAGACCCCCTCATTCTGTCCGCCCAACAGAGGATCAAAGGCCCTCCGTCCTTGCCGCCTGTCAGAACTGGCTCAGATTCCCACGCCCTGCTTTGCAATAACAAACCCACAGTCATTCAGACGACACGCAGGGTCTCGTGTCACGAGCCAGAGCCCTTCCCTGGGCCCCCTAGTTCTCTGCTTAGTTTTCTTTCCTATGTTTTTCAGTAACTGAAGCCAAATTTCAATGAGGACAAACGATGACACACACACCATCTAACAATTTGCCATCTTTGAAAAATGATCCCGTTCCTGCTATTTGTCTTGAGCACAGATCTGCATGCTGGATGTTTTTCTGGTGTCCTCCTTGCCTTGAACTCTCTTTCCCCTTTGTGCCTTAAAAAGAGAACAGTTTCCCATACTCTTTTACTAGATGAGGAAGATGTAGGGGCGTTTCTAGTACAAAGTGGAGTTCTTCACCTTCCCATTTCTTCAGAAATGATGGGCCAAGCATGTTCCATGGTGTGATTCCTGCTTGCATGTTTTCTGCTGGTTCAGGTGACACAAAGCTGACTGGAGACAGTTCATCATGGGTGTATTAGTTATCTATTGCTGTGTAACAAAGCACCCCAGAGCTTAGTGGCTTAAAGCAATATTAACCATGCATCGTCTCTCACAATTTCTGTGTCAGAAATCCAGCAGAAGCTTGGTTGGGTGGCGCTGGCCTGGGGGCTCTCATGGCTTGTGGGACCGTAGTCGTCTGACAGGTTTCCTGGGGCTGGGAGCCCCACTCCCAGGGTGGCTCACTGAAAGGGTGCTGAGCCCAATCTTGGTTGGGTGGCGCTGGCCTGGGGGCTCTCATGGCTTGTGGGACCGTAGTCGTCTGACAGGTTTCCTGGGGCTGGGAGCCCCACTCCCAGGGTGGCTCACTGAAAGGGTGCCGAGCCCAATTCTCACGTGTGTGTGTGTGTGTGTGTGTGTGTGTGGAAGGTTTTCCCCGCACGATCACCAACAAGCAAGTCTCCAGCACCAGCTGAGTGTCCAACATTTAACTCAGTTCTGACACCACCTGGAAGGGCTCAGTCCTACCAGACGGCCCGCCCCCTGCTTCAGATGCCAGTCGCAGGTCTAGGTTGTCACCTGTGCTTCTGACTGGCTGGCTCTAGACGGAAGGGTCCAACAAACCCCACCTTGAGTTTGATTAATTTGCTAGAATGGCTCACAGAACTCAGAGAAACATTTACTTGTGCCTACCGGTTTAGTATAAAAAGATGTGATAAAGCAGGGGAACCCAACCCCTGGGCCGCAGACTGGTACCAGTCCATGGCCTGTTAGGAATCGGGCCGCACGGCAGGAGGTGAGCAGAGGGCGAGCGAGCAAAGCTTCACCTGCCGCCCTCCATCGCTCACATTACCGCCTGAACCATTCCCCCACCCCGTCCGTGGAAAAATTGTCTTCCACAAAACTGGTCCCTGGTGCCAAAAATTTGGGGGACTGATGTGATAAAGGATACAGATAAACATCTAGATAGAAGAGATGTGTAGGGCAAGGTACGGGAGGGGCACAGAGCTCCCAGGCCCTCTCCAGGTACCACCTCCTGCACCTCTGTGCGTTCACCAGGCCGGGAGCTCTCTGAACCCCCTACTACTGGGATTTTATGGAGGCTACATCACGTAGGCACGTCAATCATTAACTCCATTTTCAGTCCTTTCAGTCCTAGGGAAGGGGGGTGGGGAGCTTCTCATCCTGGCTGGGTCTTTCTGGTGACCAGCCCCCATCCACGAGCCCACCAGCATCACCTCATTAGAGCAAAAGACACTCCTATCACCTAGGAAATTCCAAGGGGGTTAGGAGGTCTGTGTAGGGAACTGGGGCCAAAGACCAAATATTAGAACAAAAGATGCCCTTGGTGCTCTTATCACTTAGGAAGTTATGAGGGTTTCAGGAGCCCTGTGCCAGGAACGGGGGACGGAGACCAACACACATTTGCTACCATCTCTCTCTCACTCTCGTAGCCAGCAAGCGGAGCTGGTTGTTTCCTCAGCGCCTCTCCGTGTGGGCCTGTCCTCAGCGCCGCTTGCCTTCCTCACGCATGGCAGCTGTTTTCTCCAAGCACCTGATCCAGGAGGTCAAGGTGGGGGCTAAGTGTTCTTCATGATCTAACCTTCCAAAGGCACCCTCGATCACATCAGCCAGCCCCAATTCAGTGTGGGAGGGGGGCTTGGATTCCAGGAGACAGGGCCACTGGGGCCCACCTTGGGGGCTGCCTTCCACAAGGGCTTGTTATCCACAGATGTGATGCATGGGTAAAAGACAGTTTGTAAATAGCTATCGTTACCCTTTATTCACATATATAGTCAAGTCTGGCTTTGCTGCTTTCATTTCCCACCTGCATAGTGTAACAGAAAATAGCCTCTCTTCCCTTTTAAACTAAACCATCTTTGGGAATTGAAGATCTTGAAGTAGGATCTGGATCTGAAATGAACACCAAACTGTGTCATAGATTTATATTAATTCACAGACTCCAACGAGATCAGGAAAATGCGGAATGAACCCCCGAGGTGCCGCTGGGTTGCTGCCGGGGTGGGAGAGAGTTGACCAGATGACCAGAGAGGAATCTGAGGATTTCAGGGAAGCTGAGATGGACTCAGCACAAACGTCGGTCCAGGTTTGAGAAGCGGCCAGAATCACAATTTCAAGCTGTGCAATAGTAATTAACACGAAGACGTCACTGGGCCAGGACCATCTCAAGGACCGTGGGTATACTTCCTCCCTGAATCCTTACGGAGACCTTGAGGAACAGGTCACGATCACTCCCATTTTACAGATCCGGAGACCAGGCACAGAGAGGTCCAATGTCTCATCAGAAGCATGTGCAAGCAGATGGCAAGTTTAGGGTTTGGATCCGGGCTGCCTGAGTCCAGGCACTTAGCCACCACGTGACCCTCAGTCTTCCGGCTTGTCCCAGCCGGAATCTGCAAGCACGGACCACAAGGGGCATCCACGACATCCACTGCAGCTACGTCACGAGTGGGTGAGGCTCCCTCAGTCCTCACAGTTCGTGCACCCAGAAATCTGAACCTTCCACCTGCAAGTCGGACAGGCCGGCTTAGAGGGGTGAGGAGGATGCAGAGGGCAGCTTCCTGTCACCACCACGGAGCTGCTTTCTCACCTTAAAGAGAGCCCAGGGCACGCCATAGTGACCCAACATCTGATTTGGATTTCATGAAGTTTTCTGTGCACAAGCACATAATCCAGCTACAAACGCTTACAAAACATCTCACTACGTCCTAGTTGCAACTGCATATTTTCTTGCTGCACCGCTGAGCCTGGGCAGCATTTCAATGCGATGGGTGAGGCCATGGATACCACAGAGTCCTTGGGAAAAACCCACGGTGAAGTGGCTTTGATCAAAACCACTATAAACAGTCTGGGATCTGATAACTTAGGTTCAAATCTCAGCCCTGACATGTCCCAGCTTGGTGATCCAGGGAAGGCAAGAAGTTCCTTATCCCCTCCCAGCCTGGGACTGTTATCTGCAGAGCAGGGACAGTAACAGAATCTAGGATGTAGGCTTGCTGGGAGGATTCCAGCAGCTGGAACACGCAGAACCATGCCCAGTGTGTAATAAACACTCAACAAGTGTGAGTAATGATTTCTCTGGATCTCAAGCCGCCATCATCTCTATGACTCACCATTATTTGGGGTGTCATTAAGAAAGAAAAAAGAAAAAATTAAAGTGGCAATTAAATAATGCCACTCCATCAACTATAAGACTCCAATTCTGGAGACAGTAGAATGGGGAAAAATGTTTGTCCTCAAATGGGTGAGACATGGTATTGCCATTGTGCCCAGTCAGTCTGCCAGGAAAACCAGGGCAGCAGATGCTGGCCCACGGCCATGGTGGCTGGACAAGGATAACGCAGTTCGGAGCAACATCTCTGAACATAACAGGAAGGTGACGTGGACATGGGGTGATGGGGTGGAACCCGGGAAACGGAGCTTGGATCTGAATTATATCCCACCTTCACGTAGTCGCACGTGTTCACCCAGTTTGGCAAGTCCAGTGAGAAGGCAGAGGCAAAGACTCACCGTCAAGGGTTGAGATGCTGATTTTTATTCCATTTACTCTCATAAACACTCTTGATCACGGCCTACCTGCCGGGCATTTTGTCAGGCTCTTTGGAAGAGAGTGAGGCAATGATTTCCACCCTCAAGGAATTTTCTATCCAGCAAAGAGACAACAGCGATGACTCACACGCCAGCCGAAAGCAATGAGACCTACAGTCACCGCAGGTCGTGGGTACCAGAGCGATGTCATCTGCTGTGGGAATGTCCCACAAAACCCACAGGGGAGGCAGGTTTATGGTGATTGAAACGCTGATATGGGTCAGTGATCCACCTCCGGCCTTGTCTTGTTTCTCCGTGTTTTTGTATCCCTTTTCCCTCAATTATTTCTTTTTACCCTATTCTAGCCTATTTGTGTAAGCCTCTTTAACTCTTCCCTGGGACAACGTGCAGGATTAATACATAAGCAAAACAAAATGACAAATACCACGATGCATTCTCTTAAGGTTTTTCAGGCTAAAAAAATTCTTCTTGTATCCCTAGCATTTCTATCCATAAATGGGAGCAAGGTGGGGGGGAAAAGAAAACAACGGCAATGGTAAGAGAACGAGGAAGCAGGGAGGCGGAAACATTACAGTGTCCGCGGATTAATACATAAGCAAAACAAAATGACAAATACCACGATGCATTCTCTTAAGGTTTTTCAGGCTAAAAAAATTCTTCTTGTATCCCTAGCATTTCTATCTATAAATGGGGGCAAGGTGGGGTGGGGGGGAGAAAACAACGGCAATGGTAAGAGAACGTAGAAGCAGGGAGGCGGAAACATTACAGTGTCCGCGTTGCTTCCCGCTCCCAGTGCTGTGGCCGGGCGGCCCCTCAGCTCCCCCAAGTATGCTCTCCTGCCCCGTGTTCAGCTGGGGGGCCGGGGTCTGTCGGGCTAAGAAGGCTGTTCCTCCCCCACCCAGGCTTCTTCAAACGCGGTGGCCTCGGCCCCAAGACACGTGTGACATGGTTTTGCCACATTGTGCCGTCAGACAATCCATGAGGCCAGCTCAGCCCGCCTGAGTGGCTGGGGAAGACACCCCTGGGCGGGGACAGCCAAGTACTGCAGTCATGCTCGCCGCCTACGGTGAGGGACGGGGTGTGGGCTGGGACACGTGTGAATAGAGAATGAAAACAGACTGTTTAATAGTGATTTTCTCCTCTCACAGTCCCTTTAATACTACTGATAAATCATTTTTTCTTTAAAAAGAAAAATGTTTTCCCCCAAGATGTGGTCAATGAAGCGCCGTGTCCCTGGAAGCTGAGCTGCCTCTGAACATCAGAGCCCTGCTCAGGCTTCTGCAAAGGACACAGGACATGGTGGGCGGATGGTGGCGACGGGGGATGGGGACAAAGGCACGGAGGCGTCAAGAAGCGGGAGCTGGCTGCCGTGGGCTCAGGAAGGAGGTACTTTCAGGATGGACTGTGCAAACATCACAGTGATACAGATGGCCTTCAAAGGGCTTCCATCAACTGACCGTGAGAAGGACCCACTCAGACAGGGCCTCATAGACACTGAAGGCGTCTAAACTCTTTAACCATTTGGCAGGAGAGGGTCAACTTCAGAAAACTGTGAGTCAAACACCGGCCATGCAGACTCCCTCAAAAGGAACTCTCCTCTTCCACCTCCTCCAATATGTATTAATACCCCAAAAGTGGCCCAAGCTCGGGGTTATCTTTAGAGATTTCAGCATGGGAGTATCTAGAAAAATGAGGAAAAACAAGGGCTGCAATGAAATAGGATTAAAGTGGGAGTCCTGAAATCTTTAACAAATAGCAAATACTATATGTAAGAAGTATGCTGTACACGGTGGGAAGCATAAAAATATACTGTAAAAGGTGATCTATCCTTAAATCACTAGTTGGAAAGATAAAAATTTATGCTAATTAAACAGTGGAAATAAAAATGGCAGCAGATGACCTAATTCAAAGTGTTGTACTGGTGCTAAATGTGTCATCACCACCATCACCATCATCACCACCATCACCACCACCCTCATCACCATCACCACCACCACCACCATCATCACCATCAACACCATCATCACCATCACCATCATCACCACCATCACCATTTTCACCGTCAAAATTTATGCTAATTAAACAGTGGAAATAAAAATGGCAGCAGATGACCTAATTCAAAGTGTTGTACTGGTGCTAAATGTGTCATCACCATCATCACCACCACCACCATCACCATCACTACCATCATCACCACCATCACCATCACCACCACTGTCATCACCACCATCACCATCATCACCACCACTATCATCACCATCATCACCACCATCAACATTTTCACCATCACTACCATCATCACCATCATCACCAGCATCACCACCACCATCACCATCACCAGCATCACCACCCTCATCACCACCACCCTCATCACCATCACCACCAGCATCACCAGCATCACCACCACCACCACCATCACCATCACCACCATCATCACCATCACCATCATCACCACCATCACCATCACCA
>NC_041223.1:2134364-2142616 GCF_002837175.3 Physeter macrocephalus | reverse complement strand
CACCATCATCACCACCATCACCATCACCATTTTCACCATCATCACCACCACCATCACCAGCACCCCATTATGGCATAAGCACCCGCTGATGCCAGGCACGATGCTCGTGCTTTACATGTAATATGTCATTTGGATTTCACAAAGACCATCTACCTTCAAGTGGCCTTTTATATCAATAGATACAATAATAAAGCCTCAGAGAGCTCACAACTAGACCACAGTCATTATCTGGTCGATGTTAGCTCTGGGACTTGAGCAGAGATTAGACCAACTCCAAAGCCTATATTCCTAACCACTCTGCTTCCCTGCTCCCCACTGCCCCCCAGAGAGCCCATTGCTCAGAGCTGGCAAAAAGAAAGTCACAGGAGAAAGAACTTTTCCTCCAAATATGTGAGCAGTGCACATCTGCTTTTTTTCCTACCAATTATTTAATTTTTGGAAAAAATCCATTTGCATCTAAACAGTTTATTTTAAAAAATTCTTGTGATTTCATAAGTGGCACGCACAAAAATGAAATTAAAATCAATGTGAAATGATTCATAAAATACTTGAGAAAGACAAAAACAATCAGTTCTGACAAAGCTGGAATTCAAGACTCGTTTGCCGGGGTTGTCTTTGTAATTCCACCCCGCATAAATCATCCTTGTTTTCTGCCATCGTGGGTTTATCAGAGACATTCTTGCCCTGTAATTCATTCTGAACACATCAGGCTTTACCTTTGGAAAAGTCGTTAAGCACTGCCCAGCTAAAAGAGATAAAGATTTAGCACGCATTATACATGGAGATTAGCATGTAAACACAGAAATCTCAATTAACCTTCTAATCTGTAGGTCAGAAGGAGGGGCTCCAAGTTATAAGGAAAATGCAATGCCCATTTCCTACAGACCCATCCAGCTGGTGACAGAATTCAGGTCACAGCGATTAGTTACCATAACAGGAGGAAAACCGAAGGTCGGGCAGTTCATTTCTGAAGAGACCAGAGCCCACAGCTAACCCCAGATGTTGAGCGTGAGGTGGGGGCGGAGGCAGCCCTTCTGACAGCTGCAAAATACTCTCTGAGTCTCTGAGTCATCCCTTCTAGATGAAAGGGTGTCCTGGAGGGCACAAGGGTGTAAGTAAACAGAGAGGAGCATCCCCAGCCTGGACGATAACATGTGAGTGAGTTCAGACTCACTTTGGGGTGCACAGCATCTGGCCTCGGAAGAACAGCCCCGGGTGTGGCGAGCGAGGAGGGACAGTGGGGCACTGGCTCCAGCCTCTGTTTGAACGTCCCGGGCCCTGAGGCGCATGATGGCCCTGGACCCCCTCCTTTTCACCACTTCTCCCCTCTCCCCTGACCGCGTCAATCTTCTGCGTAAAAAGTGAAAATTGTGGTCAAGCCTCTGGATGCTGCGTTGGAAACCTAGAGTCAAAAATCGTACATTTCCAGGTGTTTTTATGAAAACACAACCTCTGCTTGTTCCTCCGTCCTGAAGGTGAGTCCCTGAGAGGAGCTGGACAGGAGGCAGCCTGTGTCCCCCGGCACTCAGTCCCGGGCCCTCAGCCCAGCGGGTCGGCGAGGCAGGAGCACAGCTCCTCTGGGACCATGAGCCCGCCTTTCTTTCCCCGCCCGCAACACCACGTAGTCACTTCTCAGCACATAAAGCAGAACTTAATCTTCTAGCCTGTTCACAAACCTTAGCGAAGCCACAGACACAGATGCCAGTCAAATACTATCCCCCCCAATTCATGCCCTTCCCGGGACCTCAGCCTGTGGCCTCATTTGGAATTAGGGTCACTCCAGATGTAACTGGTTAAGTTAAAGTGAGGTCATACAGGAGCAAGAGGGGCCTCTAACCCTACAGGAGTGTTCTTATAAGAAGAGGAGACACACACACACACACACACACACACACACACACACACACACACACACACACACACACGGAGAGGCCACGTGAGGACAGGGCGGCGGCAGGAGCCATGCGTCTGCAGGTGCGGAGCCCCGAGGATGGACGGGCCCGACAGGTACAGGAAGTAGGACGTGTCCTCCCTGGAGCCTCCAGAGGGAGCTCGGACCCGCCCACACCTTGATGTCAGACATCCGGCCTCCAAGACTGGGAAAGAATCCATGTCTGTTGTTTGAAACCGCCCAGTTTATAGCACTTGGCAATGGCCATCTCAGGGATCTAACAGGACACCTAGCAGCAGAGTTTCAGAGTTCATCCTGGGGCGAGTCGAGCCACGTGTAAGCCGGTGCTGGACCTGGGGAGACCCGGTCCCTCCGCTCAGGCCACCCGGCTGGATTCAGGGACTCTTCTTGCCCTTTGCAACCTCAGAGTGGCTCCCTTCCCGGCCTGCTGCGCCTCCAGACCCCGGGCCTGCATCCCATGCGTTCTCCCCGCTCCACAGCTCTGCAGCTCCTCCCTGACCCCTTCCCATCGTAGGGAAGTGTCTGTCACCGTACACGCCCCTGTAACCTTCTGACTTCCTGCCCCGACCCAGGAACCCCTCGCCAATTGGCTTCTAGTTGATTTTAAAATATCCTTTCAGGAGTCCTCATTTACTGGTAATATTTGGATCCCGGCGCCTGGGCCATGGTAGATGTTATACTTGTTGGATAAATGAATGAGTGAATAAAGAATCCAACGAGTAAATAAAAGAATACTCTTCTCTCTATGAAATAAGCTAAAGCTTCCATCGTCACATGTCATCAGGACAGTCTCCCCCATCCTTCTCGTCCCCCACCTGCCACCCCATACTAGCACGGTTACAGGGCTCCCAGGCCAACCAGCTGCAGCAGCTACATGGAAAGGCAGAGCAAGGGCGTTGGAGGAGGGGAGACCCAGGGGATGGTGACAGCTTGTCCAGAGGGCACCGCAACTCCTTACACGGGATCACTCACCTTCACAGCTTTTCCAAAAGGACACGGCACCATTGCTGTAAATAAACTCTTTTAACGTCCTCGGCTCGAGTCCTGTGCTCTGAAGTGCTTTCTACTGAGGGGCAACCTCAGAGCTATCAGTATCTGGGCATCTGTTTTTCTCAATGGTTTGTTTTCATTCCCTTAGAGACTCTTTGATGGTTAATTTTATGTGTCCACTTGGGTAGACCATGGTACCCAGTGTTTGGTCAGACACCAGTCTATATGTCCCGTGAACGTATATTTAAAGTGTGATTAACAGTTAAATCCATAGACTCTGAATAAAGCAGATGACCGGCCGTACTGTAGTGGGCCTCGTCCAAACAGTTGAAGGGCTTAAGAGAAAAAGGACTCAGAAGATGGAATTCTCCTCCAGCCTCCTTCACACTCAACCTGGGACACCTGCTCTTCCTGGGTCTGCAGGCCGGCAGCCTGCCCTGCATGTTTCAGACTTGCCAGCCCCAGAGCCCTGTGAGCCAACCCCTTTAAATAAACCTCTCTCTCTCCACACACACAGTTTCTCTGGGGAACCCTCACTAACACAGTCTCCCACTGTTAATTTCCCCACAGCCCCGGCTCAGCTGGAGGGTTTGGAGTAAGGCTACTCACGCCGATTCTCAGTTTGCGCATCTGTAAAATGGGAATAATAATGTCTACCAGGCAGGTTAAATGAGATGGAAGATATGAAAGTACTTTGTAACAGACTGTCTCTGCAAAGTTATTATTTCCAACTTGCAACTTCCCAGAACAAATTAAAGGCTGTGCTGCCTTCCTCCAGGGCAGGGCTCCCTGGCGCCTACGGTGTCTTCTGACAGCCCCGTGCCGGCCTGCCTGGCTCCCCTCGTCCCCCAGCCCTGACGTACTCACATCCTATTGTCATCGGGCTCCCCCCACCACAACCTTCTGTGCGTGTGAATCAAGACGTGGTGGCCCAGCGGAAAGGGCCAGGACTAACTGTGGGTCTATTCAAATGCGCCTGTAACTCGGACATCGGAAGCAAATGTTTCTCAAGCCGCTGTTATCTGTCTGCGAGATGCCATGTCTGACGGGCAACTCCAGGGCTGTCGGACGCCCCGCTGGCGGGTAGCTGAAGGCTGAGCTCCGGGGCTCCGTCCCGGGGCTCCTGGATGACCTTCACAGTCACCGTCTGGAGGTGAATGCGGGCCTCCCGTGTGCTCCGCTCAGCCACCAGGACAGCAGTGGTGGGGGCCTGACTCAGCCGGGTGTGCTTAGAGCACCCCACCCTCTCCTAGGGACCCCCCAAGAGCAGGTGCAGGCCCGTCTCTGGCACAGAAGAAACGGGAAAAGCTTCCACACGCACGCGGAATCCTCCTTCCCAGGTCACCTCACAGCTCAGCAGGGGTTGGCTTTCTGATGAAGAAACAACAGGACATGTATTTCTGGGCCTCTGAGGCGGGCTGAATCCTCTCCTCCCACCAGCCCTCGGGTACGCGGTGCCAGAATCACATTACGTCACGGTGGGAAGTGTCCCTGTAAACATCTGGAAAGTTCATTTGAAATTTAGAGAGAGATGGTCACAGAGACCTATGTTCAAATGAGACCCTCCCCCCAATATAAATCAATAAAGCTCACAGGAGCACTTTGAAAGTGGTTCTTGGAGGCGTGGGCCAAGGGGAGGGAGAAGGGAAGCAGGAAGCTGGCCCTCTCCCACGCCCGTGGCGGCCCTGAGGGCTCCACGGCGCAGGTTTGAGGGGCACGGTCTGAGAACCAGCTCTAGACCCCTGGGAGGAGGAGGGGTCTGCGACCCCGTAAGCAGCACAAGGTCACACCGCCCCTGGTTAGGGGCCAACCCGGGAGCAAAGGTCAGATGCAGAAAACAAGTCTGACCCATAGCTCCTCCCCCAGAGGACCCGCATCCCTCACCCCCAAGCGCAAACCCCATTCCACCTCCACTTCTGAAACGGTACCCAGCCCGCGGTGCCCGGGACAAATTTTGCCCACGCTTCAAAGCCAGCACGGTCAGAAAGTAATGAAGGTCCCCTCTCCTCCCTGCACTTCTCCTCGCCTCCCTGGGAGCCGGGTCCACGGCATCCGCCCCGGGGACGCGTCGTGAGCCAGGAGCCCAGGCGTCAGAGCGGCCTCGGCCCCTCTGCTTTTAGCAGCTCTGTGAACGCCGGCAGGGTCCCGGCTCTCCGGACCTCAGTTCCCTCAACCGCAAAAGGCACGGACGCTGCCACGTTTGTAGCGTGAGGGTGAGGGTGACGCAACACGTATCGCGAGCGCGCGTGCGCGACGTGCGCACCCGTAGAGGCGCAGCCGACGTTGGCTTCTGCGCCGCTGCTCCGGCCCCTCTGTGTGTCCCCGGCTTCTGTCAAGCCTTCCTCCCTGTTCTCCGCTCCCCCCCATTCCGCTCTGTCCCGGCTGCCTCGTTCACCCAGGTCCCTGTAACCACGCTGGGCCGGGGCTCTGGAACTGGTGGCCTTGCTCCAAGCGCCTCCACTTCCACCAGATCCCCTCACCACTGTGACCTTCCAGGTGCCTGCTGCTTAGAAAACAGCTACCCAGCCAGGTATTCAAGAGTTTCTAGAATCTGACTTGCCCTCGGAGGCCAAGCTTACTTCCCTGCCCTCACCACTGTGCCGCCTCCAGCGAGGCCAGCCCCCCACTCCTGCGCGGCTCCCCGCCTTTGCTCCCCCACTTCTGACCCTGCAGACTTTGGACCCTCGAGGCCAAGCAAGCCTTACTTCAGAACAGCGAGGCATTCTGAAACACGGCCCAACACCCAAATGAAAACTTGGTCCTTTCTTTACTATCGGCTCTCAGAGAACATGAAAGGAATATCCCACTTCACAGCCGCAGCCCTTCTGGGAAATTCCCTGCCTTGGCCGGTCCCCTTTCATCCGGAAGCCTCCAACTCTCCTCCTCCCTAAACTCAGGCTCTGGTCCCCCCTGAGACCCCGCTTACCACCCAGGCAGGCTCCCCTACCTCCTTCCCTGCGCCCCCATCCGGAGGCTTCCCAGTCTGGAGAGGCTGGAAACACTTGCCCCAGGCCCCGGGAGAACCTCCCCCCCCATCCCCTGTGGGTCCCCTCCCTCCACAGGGAGTGGGGGGCTCCCTGGAAATTGTCCGTCTATCCCCCAATGAGAAATCCTCACGGATAACGTCTAATAAGTAGAATTCTCCACCTCATTATAAACGTGTCGCCTGTAACGCTCCGTATGGACAGTGAATCCCACACTGCCTTAAGGTCGTGTAACTGGTTCTTGATAATGGCGCACCTTCCCAAGCAGACGACGCGCCCCTGAAACGAGTGGAGGGCCTTGTTGCCCTGGATGCCCCTTCCCGGCCTCACCCAGCGTGTTGTGGAGACTGCATAACACTCATCAGATGGCACAAAGGAAAGCTGTCTGCACTGCAAGACACACGCCTCCCCGTCCCCATCTGCCTCTTTATGAAATCTCAGGGTAGATCACACTGTGGCGGGCACGGCTTCCCATCAGATCACAGGGATTCCAGCACGAGTTAACAGCGACCAGAATATGCTTTGTGCTTCCTTCCACCCTGGGGTTCTCAGACTGTCATTAAACACATAAAACGCAGGGCAGTTCGGTGTGGACTCTTGACATCTGCAGAGAATCACACGCAGGGTGTGAGCCCCAGGGAGCACCGCCGTGCAGAGCACCGCGTGTGTGCCCACACAGTCCGAGCCCAGAGTTTGCACGCCGCGCCGTGAACATCTGGTGTCGGAATGTAGCTTCTCCCTGGATGAGTAGGTTTTAAATACCGAGCTATGTTAGGTGTCTCGTGGGAGACAGGGATGCCGTAAATTAGAATTTTTCCAAGGTTACGACTGTGTCACGTATCACAGGCCCTCAACACATATTTATTGACTAAGTTATGTTGCAGAAATATTTATAACTGTTAAATGTCTCAAACCAGTCATTTTCCCAGGCTTATTATTTTAAAATATAATCTTTCCAACATTCTTTTAAGGGAGGCTGACATTGTGTAATTAAATACAACGTGACATAGTGTAATGCTGATGTTTTCTGGGAAGAGCTGTTAAAATGCTATAAAAGGAAAACATTCTGATCTGGAATGAGACAGCGGCAGATCCTTAAACGATGCCCATCCTGTGTCCCAAAGGCAAGCCAACGCATTTTACTCTGAGTGTCTTGAGGTCGACAAGCAAGGTTGTCAAAATGGTTCTGTAAAAAGTAAATCTGCCCAGGAGGCAGCAGAGTCCCACTCAATGTACATCAAGAAAAGATGGGCTGGCCTCACGCATTTGCTGCGATCACTTGTGCCTTGGGAGTAACAAGGAGAAATGACAGAGAAGAGACTGGGTGTTCTGAAAATGTGCTCTCTTCCCAGTGTGCAAACAGTGAATAAGTCCCTGAAAGTACTAACCCTTCAGGTGCTTGATATCAAATTCCCCCGCAGCTGCAAGAAGGCATTTACAAGAAGAGTTGAGAAGGAGTGGGAATGGCTTCTCTCCAGCTGCTTTGGGACAGAAGAGGCACAGATCCCTAGGAAGGAACTGGCCCACCCACTTTGCCTCTGCTTTTTGCCTTCATTGTTTTTTTCAGTGTGCTAAAACATTTCTCAAGTATTTCAATGTTGGATGAATTTGATCAAAAATCTTCACAAGAGCAGGGCTCCCGCCTTCTACCTGCTTCTCTGAGTGAGTGGCATGGCAACCCCAAAGTCTGCTATTTGTTTAAGGGGTTGTTTGAAAGTCTTTAGCTCAGCTTTGCCTCTGTGGCTTGGAAACCCACTGTAGTTTCTCTCGATTGATGTTTACCTGTTGACAACGTACAGACTGGTTAGACAAGTCCCAGATTCTACTCATTCAAACGTTGTGCTTCAGATGTAAAATGAGGCTTCAGTTCAGCTGTGTCTGTGTCAACAAGAGCTTAGAGCTAGATTAGTGGGAGCATTCTCAAGAAAGATTTGTGCACTCTTAAGACAACTTTGAAAAATTAAAATGTTGCCTGCACACAACGGTCGGTGGGTGGACAGTGCTATGATGTTTCAAAATATTTCTAACTACAGGTCTACTTTTTTGCATAAATTGCCAAAAGCACTTACCCGTGAGTGAGAAGGAACCGGAGGAAATGGAGACGTGGAGGCCCTCATGGACTCGTGGGGCTCAGCATCGAAACCCAGAGTTGTTTGCACCCTCTTCCAAGGTGGGGTAAGGCTGGGGAGAGTTCTGCAGCCCTTAGGAGGCCTTTTCAGCTCTCCGCTTTTTCTAAGCACAAAGATTCAATGCAGGACGTTGTGTGTCTCTCATCCTGGTTTCACAAATAGTTCACAAGTGGGAAGGTTTTTTTTTTTTTTTTTTTTTTTTTTTTTTTTTTTTTTTTTTTTTTGGTGGTATGCGGG
>NC_041223.1:2113617-2134305 GCF_002837175.3 Physeter macrocephalus | reverse complement strand
GGAGCACAGGCTCCGGACGCGCAGGCCCAGCGGCCATGGCTCACGGGCCCAGCCGCTCCGCGGCACGCGGGATCCTCCCAGACCGGGGCGCGAACCGGTTCCCCTGCATCGGCAGGCGGACGCGCAACCACTGCGCCACCAGGGAAGCCCCTGGAAGGTTTTGTATTTCATCCAGTTCAGATTTTATTTTATAGTTTAATTTTCCATTTTTTCTCTGCTGCTGGCACCATCCTCACCCCATAGCGCCGTGCACCTCCCCAAACCCAGCAGGGCTCTGGGAGAATGTGAAGGGTTCAATTGCCAACAGTGATGGGCAGACCTGTGTGAGATGGCTTTTCTCATCAGCCCCACCAAGAACACGTTAAAAAGAAAAAAACTGTATCGCATCCCACACCGTTATCCTTACTTATCTGTGTAGATATTTAACCTCATTTTTATTATTGTAGGCACAGGGCTCTTCACATGCACAGTGATCAACATCATTATTCAGATGATTGATAATCAATTTTGAGCTGAACAGATGCAAGGACAAAGCCCCAGGGCAGACCACAGTTCTTCTCAGTTGGCGTTGAAACTCCATCAGGCCAGCTATGAATTCACCTAAGTATAGTATTTCTGACCTTTTTTTTCTTCCCCTGATCCTTAATGGAGATCAATGCCTGACCGAAGTTAATGCAGGTGGCATTGAGGCAGTAATGTAAGACATTAGTAAGACACCACCTAGTAAGACA
This sequence comes from Physeter macrocephalus, assembly GCF_002837175.3. Lineage (NCBI taxonomy): Eukaryota > Metazoa > Chordata > Mammalia > Artiodactyla > Physeteridae > Physeter > Physeter macrocephalus. The sequence continues at coordinate 2,133,574 of NC_041223.1, read as the reverse complement.
TTATACTCAGGATGAGGCGCAACTTTGGCGTCTTCTTTTAAGTGAGCCAGTGCTTGTTACTTTCTTTGCTAGGCAGTCCCCGAACATCTAGACTAAAACCGTCCGCCAAAAGACAGTGAGTTCCCTTATCTGTAGTCTCCAAGACGACCCTCATCCCCGCTATGAAAGCTGGGCCACCTGTCTGCCGCCTTTCTCCTGGATTTCTTTCTTCAAGATTCCACAAAGATTCCCTCCAAGAACTTCACAGTCTCATTTCCAAGATCTTTTAGATCATCTGAGTCAGACAGTTTATCCTCTGTTACAGAAAGCAGGTATTGTATTATTTTCTGACTATTTAGGATTTCATTTCCCACAGGTAGGGCTGTGTCCTTTCTGTATGAACACCATTTTTATATAAAGGAAGCGGAAAATAAAGAAATAAATGAGTCATTCTGACTTCTTCTCCATCTGTTAACATTATACCATCTGCTCCTTGCTTCTTGCACCAAACTAAATGAAGCAAACAAAATCTCAGGTGATACTGGACTAAAGCTCTGTGACCCTAACATCAGAGAAAAGGAATGCGGCTGAGGGTTTTATGGATTCCAAAAGACAAAATATGCTGGGGACCTGGCTTGGGCACAAGGACGGCTTTCTCTTGCTCTCTCCCCAGGCCTGCGCCAGCCGCCAGGTGCTCACAAGAAGGAATGGAATGCCCTCGACAACCGCACAGGCAGAAACCCCGCCAGTCCTGCACCTTTCCCCCACATGAAGCAGAAGCTGCCAGCTACCATGTGGGCAGGAAACCCTGCAAGGCCCCAGGTCCCAGGTCTGCTGCATCTGAACGACGGGTGAAAGTGAAAGCCACTGAACTGCACAATCACTGAAAACTCTCCAAAAGGGTAACTGGTCGACTGACAGGTGAAATAAATGGAATGATAAAAAACACTCCAAGAAAGGCAAAAAAAGAGGAAAAAGAAACAAAGGACAAACAGGGCAAGTAAAAAGCATTAGGAAGAGGGTAGATATAAACCCTCCACATTCATAATCATGCAAAACATAAATGGCCTAAATGTTCTGATTAAGAGGCAGAGACTATCAGATGAGATTCAAAAGAGCAAGGCCACCAACATGCTGCCTATCGGAAACCCACACTGGAAAGCAGCTTGTCAGTGTCTCATACCATTAGACAGCTCTTCCTGCAACCCAGTATTCCATGCCTTGGCACCTACCCATGGGAAATGAGAACATATGTGCACACAAGTGCTGTATGTTCTGAATAAAGCAGCTTTAGTCATAACAGGCAAAAACTGGAAATGACTGAAATGTCCATCAGATGCTAAGTGGAAAAACAAATTGAAGCCTCCTTTTCAACATAGTACTGGAAGTCTTTGCTAATGCAATTAGATAAGAAAAGGAAATAAAAGGTATATAGATTGGAAAGGAAGAAATAAAACTGTCTTTGTTTGCAGATGGCATGGTCATCTATGTAGAAAATCCAAAAGAATCATCAAACTCTTGGAACTAATAAGCAACTATAGTAAGATTGCAGGATACAAGCATAAAATACAAGTCAGTCACTTTCCTATCTACCAGAAATGAGCAAGTTGAATTTGAAATTTAAAACACAATATCATTTACATTAGCACCCCAAAAAATGAAGTACTTAGCTATAAATCTAACAAAATATGAACAAAATCTGTACGAGGAAAACTACAAAACTGATGAAAAAAATCAAAGAAGAACTACTTAAATGGAGAGATATATTCCATGTTCAAGGAAAGGAAGACTCAATGTGTTCAAGATGTCAGTTCTTCCTAACTTGATCTCTAGATATAATGCAATCCCAATCAAAATCCTAGGAAGCTATCAATATTTGTTGATATCCACAAATTGATTCTAAAATTTATATGGAAAGGCAAAAGATCCAGAATAGTCAACAAAATACAGAAGGAGAAAAACAAAGTTGGAGAACTGACACTACTTGACTTCAAGACTTCTTATAAAACTACAGTAATCAAGACAGGGTGATAATGCTAAAAGAATAGAAAAATATATTAATAGAACAGAAGAGACCCTGAAATAGACCCACATACATATATGTCAAGCTGATCTTTGACATAGGAGCAAAGGCAATACAATGGGGCAAAGATAGTTTTTTCAACAAATGGTGCTGGAACAGCTGGACATCCACATGCAAAAAGATGAATCTCACCACAAACCTTATACCTTTTACAAAAATTACCTCGAAATGAATCATAGAGCTAAATGCAAAACACAAAACTATAAAACTCCCTAAAGATAATATAAGGGAAAACTATGTTATCTTCTAGGATATGGCAGTGACTTTGGGGTATGGCAATGACTTTTTAGATACAACACCAAAGGCATGATCTATGAGCTAAATATTTGACAAGCTGCACTTCATTAAAATTTTTAAAGTTTAAATGATTTTGCTCTGTGAAAGGCAATGAGAAGAGAATGAAAAGACAAGCCACAAACTGCGAGAAAATATTTGCAAAAGACACATCTGGTAAGGACTGATATTCAAAATATACAAAGAACTCTTAAAACTAAAAATAAGAAAAACAACCCAATTAGAAAATGGGCCAAATATCTTAACAAATACCTCACCAAAGAAGATATACAGATGGCAAATAAACATATGAACAGATGTTCCACATCATATGTCATCAGAGAAATGCAAATTAAAACAACAGTGAGATACCACTACACACCTGTCAGAATGACCAAACTCTGAAACTCTGACAACACCAAACGCTGGTGAGGATGTAAAGCAACAGGAACTCTCACTCACTGTGGTAGGAGGGCAAAATTGTGCAGCCACTTTGGAAGACAATTTGGCTGTTTCTTATGAAACTAAACATACTCTTATCATATGATCTAGCAATCATACTTCTTGGTATTTGTCCCCCAAAGTTGAAACTTATGTCCACACAAAAACTTGCACATGGATATTTGTAGTAGCTTTATTCACCATTGCCAAAACTCAGATATCCTTTGGTAGGTGAATGGACAGATAAACTGATATATCCAGACAATGGAATATTATTCAGCACTAAAAAGAAATAAGCTATCAAGCCATGGAAAGACAGGGAGGAACCTTAAATACATACTACTAAGTGAAAGAAGCCAACCTGAAAAGGCTACATTCCAACTACATGACATGCTGGAAAAGGCAAAACTATGGAGATCAGTGGTGGCCTGGGGTTCGGTAGGAAGGATGATTGGCAGAGCACAGAGGGTTTTAGGGCAGTGAAAATATTCTGTATAATATAATGATGGATAAATATCATTATATATTTGTCCAGACACATAGAATGCACACCACTAAGAGTGGACCCTAATGTAAGCTATGGGCTTTGGGTGATGATGACGTGTCAGTGTAGGTTCATTAAATATAGTAAATGTACCCTATAGTGGGGATGTTGATAATGCGGAGGCTGTGCCCGTGTGGGGCAGAGGGTGTATGGGAAATCTCTGTAATTTCCTCTCAATTTGGCTGTGAGCCTAAAATGCTCCAAAAGAAATCTTTAAAAAACTTTTGGAGTGATCTATCTTTTGCTATCTTGCTGATGTTCAGCAAACATTTTGTACTGACTGGCACTGTGGTGGTCATTTGATGACCTCTCAGATTAGTACACTGTGCACATGCACATTTCTTACATTACCTTCCCAAGTAAAATCATTTTTCTGCAGAAAGTTAACGACTGAACTTTGGTCCATGGCTCCTACCATCAAAAGGAAAAGGGCCCAAGCTATGTGAGGTAGACTCCCCTTAGAATGAAAGCTGGGAACAAGAAGCAGTCTTTAACCACTTGGACTGGGTTTCTAGAAATGCTATTACTGAATATATTCACTGGCCATTGGCATCAGTGTGAAGTCAAGTGGCATCCTGAATTTTCAAGATAAAAGTCCTTCTTCTCTGGCTGGTCAACCTGGAAGCATGGCTGCTGGAAGAGACCCGTACCTGGGTATCTGGTGCCACAGAGGCAACTGTCAATCACCTCAGATGATCCCATATAACACGCCAGGTGCCTTCACTCTCACCTGGAATACTTCCTTTTGCCTTCTCCCATCCTTCCTCCAAATGCCTTGTCTACAGAAAAACTCCACTGATTCAAGGAGATAAACAAATAGAAGGACTTCTAAGGAATTGAGAAGAAGCATCTGTTGTATACACACCAGCTAGTCTAAAAGCAAACCTCATGGTCAGGCTCCTGGGGAGAGAGAGACGATTTTGAAATGTCCTCAGAGTTTCCGGTCTCGTGGATAAGTAGATGTCTTATAAATTCCCTGAAGAAAGGTCAAGCCTGCCACTTTTAGATGAAAAGGAAGGTGCTGCCAAAACACGCTATGTGGTTTGGAAAGAGAATTTCTGGGGTAAGGAGGTCTGTTAGGAGCAAAGAATGTTCCTTATTTCCCTCTTCAAACCAACAGGCTTTTGTATAACTAATCCTTCCTAACCAGAACAGACATAATTCTCTTCATAGAGTGTCCATCAACTCTGCATCTGGTTGAGCTCATTTCCCAATATTGTTTCTAGGATGAAAGAAAAAAGTCTCCAGACAGACCAGAGAAGAATTAGGTCCAATTTTAATCTTTTCTTTCCCTGGACTGAAAAATCCATGATTCCAAAATCAACCCAATATTGCAGCCAGGTGCTTATCCTTAATTCTAACTAATTTCCTACCCACACCAAGGAAAAATAAATATATTTTAAAAAGGGAAGTAAGACTACTAAGTTGACTCTGGCTATGTCAGCAGCTCCTCTGGGTCTTTAATGCATCCCAGGACTCAGATGACAGAGACTTTCAACCCTTTTAATCCATAGAGAGTTTTCCTCACAATGGTTTGTTGACAAGACAATGTCTCTGTACTGCTTAAAGCCAGGGAGAGGGTGTACAGTGGAGATCACAGACACATGCAGAATCACATCTCACACTGAGGCACTCTCATGGAACGCCCCTCACCTGGCAGCACTTGGGGGTGGGGGGTGACAGCACCTACCATACCTGAAGCTGAACCTTGAGTTTGGGTAGTAAAATGATGCCATGCTATGCAGAGGTGAGTTCCCCAGAGCAAAGTCCAGTCTGCACGTCTCGTGAGGGTCTATTTTTCAGTAAAAAGTAGTCTTGGAACATGAGATGGTGGAAAGAGCAATTTATTAGCCACCTGGCTGTGGGTAAATCAGTGAATCTCTCTGAGCTCTGCTTTCTCATCTATAGAATGGCAGTCATCCATCCATCTCATGGGGCTTTGTGAGGGTTCCACGAGATAAGGCATAACTTACATCTGTTATGGAGTAGGTTTCCAATTTTAGTTGAACGTGGATCAAACCCCAATCACATTCATACTTTCAAATGAGTCTGTCTTAGTGTAGTAGATTTAAGCAACGTTTTTGTGGTTCCACAGACCGGGCTACCAGCCCAGCTCTGATGCTTATTATATGAGCATTCTTGGGAAAACAAAATTGTGTGCCTCATTTTCTCCTTTTATAAAATGAGAATATCAATAGCTACCTTATCACGTCAGGAAGATTAGTATGATAAAGGATGTAAGCTTCAACATGGTACATACCAAAGAGTAAAAGCTGAATGTATACTAATTTGCTATAATTATAGGATAACCAAATTATATCTCTATGTATCTCCATATAATTATAATTATAGGATGCTCCCCAAAAGGAGCATGACAGGCCTTCATCTCTTCATCTCAGGAAGATGAGAGTATTCAGGTCATCTGGCCACTGGGCTATTCGGTCCTCCAGGAAAGGTAATTTATCCAGTAACCCTTAAAGACACAGAAAAATATCTGAAAACTCTGAGTAGTAACTTTCATTTCCAAAATATTGTGGATAAAATAAGCTGAACCTACTACATATTTATATCAAGAAATTCTGAATAAAATGTATCAATCATTCTTTTAAGTATACAGCAAGCAAAGTCTACAGAGGTCAGGAATACAGGAGACTGAAAATCAGCGAGGGTAGTCCAGCTGTGGCAGCCCTGGGGGAGGCTCTTCAGGGTCTTTTGTGGTTCTATATAAATTTTGGGGTTATTTTTTCCACTTCTGTAAAACATGTCACTGGAGTCTGGATAGGGATTGCATTGAATCTGTAGATAATTTGGGAAGTATGGACATTTTAACAATATTAATTCTTCCAATCTATGAATATGGGATTTTCCATTTATTCATTCTTTAATTTTTTTAAAAATAGGATTATTAAAAGAGTTCAGCAAGGTTTTTGGATACAAAATCAATATACCCCTAAAAAACCCAATTGTAGGAAATCCAATTCCAGAAAAAATGGGGTGAGAGGGAGCAGATTTACTGTCCTGCCTGAAACAATCAAGTGGAGACATGGAAACTAAGTGGAGACATGAAAGACATAATAAAAACGACCTAAATCAAACTTCTAGAGATGAAAACTGTAATGTGTGAGTTGAAAAATACACTGGATGGGATTAGTAGAAGATTTGACATTGCAGAAGAAAAGCGAAATGGAAGCTATAGCAATAGCAACTGTCCAAAATGAAACAGAGAAAGGAAAAATAATTTTAAAAATGAAGAATGTGAGTGAACAGCGGGACAACTTCAAACAACCTAAGATACGTGTAACTAGAATGCACGAAGGAGGGGAGAGAGAGAAGGTATAGAAGAAATGTCTGAGGATACAATGGCTGAAGAGATATGTGCACCCCATGTTCACTGCAGCATTATCCACTCTGGCCCAGATATGGAAACAACCAAGTGTCCACTGATGGTGGAGTGGATAAAGAAAATGTAGTATATACAAAAAAATGGCATATCAGTCAGCCATAAAAAAGAAGGAAATCCTGCCTTTGTGACAACATGGACGGACCTTGAAGACATTATGCTCAGTGAAATAAGTCAGACGGGGAAAGACAAGTAATGTACGATCTGACTTATACGTGAAATCTGAAAAAACCAAACTCACAGAAACAGAGAACAGATTTGTGGTTGCCAGAGGTGTGGGGTAGAGGGTGGGTGAAATCGGTAAAGGTAGACAAAGGTAGGAACTTCCAGTAATAAAATAAACAATTTCCGGGGATGTAATGTACAGTGTGTTGACCATGGTTAATAATATTGTACTGCATATTTGAAAGTCGCTAAGAGAAGTAAATCTTAAATTCCTCATCACAAACTTTGTAACTGTGTGGTGATGGATGTTAATTAGACTTATTGTGGTGATCCTTTTGCAATACATACAAACAACAAATCATTATGTGGTACAGCTGGACAATTACAGTGTTATATGTCAATTATATCTCAACAAAAGTGGGAAAAAAGAAAATCTTATGAATGGAATACAGATGACATCATATCAAAATTTGTGAGATGTTACTAAAGCAGGAAGCAGGGGGCAATATATTGCACTAAACACTTATATTTAAAAAAAGAAAGATCTCAAATCAGTGATTGGCTTTCACTTTAATAAACTAAGAAATGAGGAACAAATTAAAGTAAACAGAAGATGGGAAAAATTAACAATCAGAACTGTAGGGGAGGAGAAAGTTTTCCTCAACCCTCTTATGGTCTCTGGTTGGGTCTGAAAATTGAACTGACAAAGACAGATGAACAGGAGAAAAGCACACACACTTTATTGAATGTGAGTGAAGGCCCTGAGAAATGACCAGAGCAGGAAGTCTGCACCTTCCAGACAAAGAAACAATAAACTCGTGAAGAAGTGACAAGCCAAAGTGCTTTGGGCTTGGAGCAGTAAACGGTGAAGAAGCACTGGGAAGATAAGGGTGAGTTTGATGAGGTTTGTATACAGCCTTCTTGGCCTTAAACTCCTCAGCTCTGGTGAGAAAGAGGTTCCCCCCACTCCTGGTACAGGGAGGGCACCTCTCACAGGGGAAATTTATCTCCTGCTTTTAGGGAAGAAGGGTGAGGAGGGGGAAGGTCAGTGACCTTCCTGCTTTTGCCATATTAAGATACTCAATATGTCAGGGTGCCTTATTTGGGGTGGCATGTCCTGGACCCCATCAGAGCAGAACTCAATGAAATAGAAAACAGGAAAATAATAATCACTGAAACTAAAACCTGGTTCTTTGAGCTGATCCATGAAATAGGTAAACTTTTAGCCAGATTGATCAGAGAAAAAAGGAGAGAAGGCACAACACAACGACATCACAGTTGAGATGATGACATCCTACACAGACCACAGGTAATGAAAGGATGCGGGAGTATGTCAACATGTGTGCCAATAAATTCTGGAATTTATGTGAAACGGACAATTCCTTGAAAGACACAAACTACCAAAGCTCACCCAAGAAATTCAGGCATCTTAAATACCTCTCTCTCTCTCTCTCTCTCTCTCTCTATATATATATATATATATATAATATATATATAATGTATATATATTATATATAAAAAAATATATAAAATATATATTATATATATATATATAAATAAAAGTGGATCTGTAGTTGAAAACCTTCCCACAAAGGAAAGTGCAGTGTCTTCACTGGTCAGTCCTACCAATATTTAAGAAAGATATAACACCAGTCATACACAAACTCTTCAAGAATACTGAAGAAGAAGGAACTCTTGCCAACACATTCTGTGAGGCCATCATCACCCTGATACCAAAACCAGACAAAAATTTGGTAAGGAATGACAAAACTTCAGACACCCTTTGTGATAGTGAGATTGGAAATATGTAAATTTCTTCAGGAGGGAAAAATGGATGACTATACGGTGATATATCTACATTTGAAGACTGTATGGGCAGTGTTGCAATGAATGAACCAAAACTGCATAAAGCTAAAAAACATTGAGTTAATATTGAGTTAAATAATATTGAGTTTAAAAAAGTAAATTTCTATAAAATTAGAATTTATACAAAAACTATACATACAGTATGATGACACTTAAAGTTTTTAAAACACACAAAATAATTACAGATTGTCTATGCAAACATACATATGTAATAAAGGTATAAAACGCACCAGTGAATGAGAAATACCAAATTCAGAGTAATGGTTGCCTTTGGGGAAGCAGGAGAGGAATGGTCTTAGGGAAATATCACATAGCATGCTTTGACGGAATATGTGATGTTTTATTTCTTTTTGTAAGCTATGTGAAGCAAATATGGCTAAATGATAAAAACTGACAAAAATTGGTAAATTTAACTGGTAACAATTGGTGCTTTTACAGCTGTTCTTTATATTATTTCCTATACTTTTCTGTTGGGCTTGAAATTAATACCCCATGATAAAGCCATCATGGTTTGGAAAGTAGGTCAGCAGATGTGTTCTGCAGACTCTCGCTCCTGGCCTCACAGGGGTGACACCAAGAGGCCGCCACACACCCAGGAAGCCCCTCTGTGTGGCTTGGACCACGGGGCAAAGGTTCGCTCACACCATGCAGAGGTCTATTTACTGAGAGGCTCCCGGGTCCAGGCTGACTTTGATCTGCCTGAGGGGCATCTGCTCTTAAGACCGCTCCCTTCATGACCTTTGCACTGCGCCAGGCTTTCAAAACACTTCCCAGATCACGCCTGTAACCGTGACCCTCCTAAAGGAAAAAGACAGCACAGCGCCACACGACCAAAGTAAACTCATCTGATGCTCGAGAATTTCTGTTGGAAAAATAGACAGGTTTAGACTCACCAAAGCTGATCTTTAGACGGTTTCAGAAAGAAAGTCTCCCTTGGTGAGAGATGGGCTCTGGTGGGGTGGTGCCCGGGGAGATGGAAGATGTAGCTGATGTCTCTGGCGGGATAACCCACCTTCTCATCTTCCGCCCCTAATCGTTATCGTAATATTTTCCTCCTTAATTTGGAAGCTGCTTATTTTTCTTTCAGCACATCTCCAGGCAAAGCTGCACTGAAACACAAGCAGAAGTTTTTGTTAATAAATCTCACATTTCTCTCCATCAATACATATAAATTACCTCTCCGTCGGGGGCAAAGAGAGGGACTTAGATAAATCTCCCAGAAAAAAAACAGGACGATGAGATGATTTCCTCTGCTTCCAACAGGATAAAAAATAACAAACATCACGCCTTTTCCTTTTTTGCCTGGTAGAAAACGGAGAGTCCAGATTGGCCTGGTTTCAACTGCTCCCCGAGTCCTTTTACATTCATGTCAAATCGCTTCAGCCTTTGTTCCCTACAGCCAGGATTAAAAATTTAAAACTTCCAACTCCTTTCTTTGTTACTATATCATTATTTGTTAATAAACAGTGTGACTGGGGGCATGAAGCAGAGGCTCGGGACTCCTGGGAGAGGGGGCCCGACCTGCCCTCCGAGTCACACCCAACATCCGGCCCGGGGCCTGGGGTGTCTTTGGGAGGAGCGTGGTTTTCTGAAGGGAAGGCTCGCCCAGATGTTATTTGTAACAACTACAGAGATATTAGACACGATTTCATATAAGCCCTTCTTACAACTGCTCAAGCTTCCTGTCTGTAACACTTTGGGGTTCTTTTGAAAAAAACAAACTTAATTTAAATTATACTGTTTATTTTTAAAGTATGTCAGGTGCAGAAAATGTGAAAGAATACAGAAATCACTTGCAGTAACGGGAACGCGAAGGGACAGTCACCAAAGACACAGAGTTTTTTTCTTCAAGGCTCTCCCACGTGGTCCCTGGGGCCTGCGGTGACGGGCCGCCCTGCTGTGCGGACGGGACCGCCCAGCGCTGAGCGGCAGTGACGGGGTCTCACCTGCCGACGGGAGGCGGAGCCGACAGCCATTAACAACGTCTGCCATCCGGTTCTGCTTTTGCTTAGAAGGTGAAGGAAGAGAAAAAGGCCTCATGCATTAAGAAGCCTGCAGCGTTCAGGAGTTAGCTCTGCTTTGGGGCAGCAGGTACGTGGCAGGCTGGGAACCAGCGCTGCGGGTGTGCCCCCCCCCTCCCTAAGTCCCGCACCTTCCCTCCCCGCACCCAGAGTCTCCCCGTGGACCCCGGGACACTGGGGCAGCAGGTACGTGGCAGGCTGGGAACCAGCGCTGCGGGTGTGCCCCCCCCTCCCTAAGTCCCGCACCTTCCCTCCCCGCACCCAGAGTCTCCCCGTGGACCCCGGGACACTGTGGGACAGCAAGGACGGTCCGGTGTCCTGTCTCGGCCCCTCCCTCCCTCCACGAGCCCCTGGAGGACGGCACGGAGGACTCGAGTTTTGTGTTTTGGGGGGTTTTCCTACAGTTGTTGCAGTCCTGGGGTTCCCCCCGGCTGCTCAGGGCAGCCACTGTCGTGGCCCCTTATTTGTGACAGTGCCCCGCCGAGCCCTCCCCCCGCCCCCGCCCGCCCGAAGACCCGGCCGCTCTCTCCGCCCAGCACCCGAGCCTCGGGGGCAGAGACACAGGAAGGGCCCTGCAGACGACTCAGGGAGAAGAGACGTCCCTCAGGATAAAACCCGGCACCTTTCTCAGCCGAGTTAAAACTTAGCTGCAGTCACACTAAATCAGATAAAAATAACAACTGCCTGTTGTTAGTATTGTTTTGCGAGCCAGGCCCCAGAGAAGGGGCTCCTGTGCTGTGTCATCGCGCCTCACACGTGGATGGACGGCCTGGAAGCTGCCGGCGTCCGAGCCTTTAGGCAGAGGCAGACTGTTGAAGTCTTCCCCCTGGGCCCCTAAGTCCTGTGTTTGCTGCCTCAATGAGAAACAGCCCCGGCTCCCAGGTGTGTTCTGAGTTACGCTCTCGGCCAGGTGCAGCCCCGGGGTGAGGGCCCCGGGGTGAGGGCCCCGGGCAGCGGGAGGCCGGCGACACCCAGCTCCCTCATCCAAGCCGGGCTCCTCCGCTGGCTCCCCGGGAGAGCGAGGTCGGCAGCCCCCTCCCGCCCCGTCCCCTCCTGCTGTCCTTTGCACACAAGCTCACGCTGTCCATCTTCTGCTGTCTTCCTGTGGTTTTGCAGGTTTTGTTCTATTTTTCAAAACAGAGACATCTGCATTCCGAACACATTTCATCAAAAACTGATTCCCAGCAGAGAGAAGATGCAAATCAAAATGGAAATGCTTTAAGCTTGCAGGCGGCTTTACATTCTGGAGCAAACAATCATATTTTTCCCTCTAGAATGTGCCCCAGCATCCTGAGAAAACAGGTCACCATGGTGACTGCAGTGTGTCTGCTGCATCCAGAGCTGGCATGACACCAGGTCCTTTCCTAGCGAAATAGTCCACTTTAGAGGACAATTCCTTTCTTATTATTGCCTGATATCGTGGTGGTATTAACACCCAATGCGCTCCTCACCTTTAATGATGTTTTAATTTTGGTAGGCTCGAGAGAAATCTACTGATGGTTAGAGAAAATTTCATCAAAGTGATATTTGTGCAAAATACTTGGTCTGAACAAAAGAATGACTTTCGACTGTCCTTGTTCAGATAGCACGGAATCTGCATTAAGTTCTGTTAGGGTCCATCAGAGGAAAGAGTTGGCTTTAACTGTGTCTCCAGCTGCCTGTGTTCTGAGCAGGGGAGGGGGCTCCCAGCCCCCATGCGTTCCGGGCGCCTGGTCCACGCGGCACCTCGGGGCTCCATCGCCCTGCCCAGTGTCTCCCCTCTGCTCACACAGGCAGGTGTGGCCAGAGCCTTTCTGCCCGGTTTCCCCGCCAATAACCTACTTTGAAAGCACATCACTATCCTAGTTGCAGTGGATGGTCGTGCAGTTACTATTATCCTGGAACTGTGGGTGCCAGTGGGAAGACGGTGTCATTTGTTCAGGAAAACTGACCTGGGCTACGCTGGTCCATCGGGCCTGAGAGCCCTACCTGCTCCCAGCAGAGCGGGAAGGAATCTCGGGGCTTTGGACTCTCGGCACAGCCTGGCTTTGGGCAGGGAGCGGCCAGAGAGGAGAGGGAGGCCAGCGGCCTTGAGCTGCTGGAACATCGTGGCGAGATCGACCGGGCCCCTCCTCGCCAGGTGCAGCCTGTCCACTGGTGTCTTAGGGACAAGTCTCACCACCCTCACCTCTGTCCCCTGCAGCTAAGAGCAGGGCCAGGAGCACGGGTCAGCACTGGGGCCCGCGGGCCGGGTGTGGTCCAGGCCTCCACCTGCGGGCACAGTTAGGAATGGCATCTACGTTTCTTCTTAAGTTACTATTTCTGTCGGACAGGGAGGGAGGCCCAGAGATCAGAGTGCATATGACTCCACATTTCTTCCCTCCCGGTGCCTTACTCTTCCTTGTTGAGCACTTGGGTTTCCTACTTAAACCTGGTTTTCCTGGTTCCATCCATCCACGTGGGGATGAAAGGGCCGCATTTTTCCAACGTCCGGTGTGCTCGTTCCATTTGACTTACTGATGTAAGTGGCCTGGAGTTTTTTTACATTTTTAAAAGGTTGGAAAAAATCAAAAGAAGGAGAATATTTCATGACACAGATAAGTTATGTAAAATTCCAATTTCGGTGTCCAGAAATAAAGTTTTATTGGTGCGTGGCCCCAGGGACATACGGCTGCATTTGAGCTGCAAACAGCAGACTTGCACAGATGCCACAGGGACCCTGTGGCCCAGAGAGCCGACAATGTTTGCCCTCTGGCCCATTTCAGAAAACAATCTGCCGACCCCTGGCCTGGAGTACACAGGCCTTCCTGTGTGGACGGAAATATCCCATCAGGGTTTGTCCTGGAGTGTTTTCCTCATTGATTGTCACTGTTGATGCCACCTTTTGCTAAATCCTTTGACATTTTTCTTTAATCATTTTAAAAGTGATATACATTTGTTGTAACAGATAAATAAAAAATAGGAAACGTGTATGTTCAAGTCATTCCTAATAGCCCCTCCTACCCCCCGCCGGCCCCGCCCCTCTGGGGTAACCACTGTTCACATCCCAGGGTTTTTTCTGCTTAGACACAGACTGTTATTATCGCTCTTTTTAGGAAAGGGGATTATGCACACACGTAGCTCTGCAACTTGTTTTGTTTCACTAAACACTGGACATCCCTTCAGGTCAATTTGGACATCATTGATTCAATATTTTTAATAACTGCATAATATTCCATAGCGGACTTGGAATAATTTATTCAACTCTGCCCCATCAATGAGCATTTAAGGTCATTACCTTGTTTTTTTTTAATGACTTTAAGTTCTGAAAATAACAATTTTTTTGTATTCTGATGTTTCTATACTAGTGCTTTTATTCTGTAGGATAGATTCCTATAAGCGGGATTGGTGAGTCAAAGAGAACAGGTATTTCTCACCTTAATACACAGTATATTGCAAGATTTCTTTCCAAAAATGGTCGTAGCAATTCACGCTGGCTAGTACGGACACAGGGCAATGGACATCTTTTTTTTTTCTTTTTTTTTTGCGGTACGCGGGCCTCTCACCGCTGTGGCCTCTCCCGTCGCGGAGCACAGGCTCCGGACGCGCAGGCTCAGTGGCCGTGGCTCACGGGCCCAGCCGCTCCGCGGCATGTGGGATCTTCCCGGACCGGGGCGCGAACCCGCGTTCCCTGCATCGGCAGGCGGACTCTCAACCACTGAGCCACCAGGGAAGCCCAATGGACATCTTTTACCTTGGGGCTTGAATATTTTTTTGCCTTAAAAAAAATTCCCTCATAAAATGCAGCTCTTTTTTTTTGTTGTTTTTTTTTTTAAAGATAGATTCACATTTTAACTCTCCCGTCGCGGAGCACGGGCTCCGGACGCGCAGGCCCAGCGGCCGTGGCTCACGGGCCCAGCCGCTCCGCGGCATGTGGGATCCTCCCGGACCGGGGCGCGAACCCGCGTCCCCTGCATCGGCAGGCGGACTCTCAACCACTGAGCCGCCAGGGAAGCCCAATGGACATCTTTTACCCTGGGGCTTGAATATTTTTTTGCCTTAAAAAAAATTCCCTCATAAAATGCAGCTCTTTTTTTTTGTTTTTTTTTTTTTTTTAAAGATAGATTCACATTTTAAGGCTGAATGGCTTGAAGAGAGCAGTCTGGGTTAGGGGGCTTATGCCGCATGAGGAAGACTTTCTTGGGATGGAAGACCAGACCCCAAGCCAGGGCCCATCTGCGCCCACCCCGTGTGGGCCCTCACCGGGTGTCTGGAAGAAGGCAGGGGGGTGGGGTGAAGGGATGTGACAGACATGTGCCCGGACAGGGCTGGAGGCTGGAGAAAGAGGACAGAGCAGAGACGGGCCCTGCCGCCAGGCCCGCCCTGGAGCCATGCCACTGCAGCTGCTCTGAACCCCACCTGCTGGAGGGCAGCCGACGGCTGACCATCACTGATTCTACTGGGTGTAGAAAGAACACATATTTTGTTTCTAAAATTCAGCAGCTTCTTTAAAAAAAAAAGAAAAAAAGTAACTCTCCATTTTAACAGATCCCTTCGCTCAAATAAACATCAGATGTTTAACTAGCCTGGCCTCGCATTCCTGGGTGGGGTAGGAACAATAATTGTTGTATTTCTTTTCTTTTTTTTTTGTAAAAAAAAGGAAGTTACAGAAACCTGAAGTGATCTCATTTCTCTTCAAAGAGCAAATCAAGCTTTGCAGGCAGACTCTGGAGCCCACTGCGAAGGAGGTCAGAAAAAGCACGCGTCTGGGCTTCCCTGGTGGCGCAGCGGTTGAGAGTCCGCCATCCCACATGCCGCGGAGCGGCTGGGCCCGTGAGCCATGGCCGCCGAGCCTGTGCGTCCGGAGCCTGTGCTCCGCGACGGGAGAGGCCACAGCAGTGAGAGGCCCGCGTACCGCAAAAATAAAAAAAATTTAAAAAAAAAAGAAAAAGCACGTGTCTGTTCCCGGAACTTGTCCCGTACCTTCGCGCCTTTGCTGCTGCTCTGAACCCCGACCTGCCCTCTTGCTCCGCTCGGTGTCGGCCCGGCTCCAGCACTGTCTCCACCACCGGCTGCCCGGGGCCCCCCAGACGGAACTCAGGCCCCGAGCCCTGTGTTCCCACCGGGGCCTCCCCACATCGGTGTCCCCTCCCCAGTACCCGGCCTTGGGAGGGTTCCTAACCCCTCTACTCAATGAATACAAAAATAGTTCCTACGGCAGAGGTGGTTCTAAAAATTAGACGAAAGAATGCACTCAGACGGTGCTTCCTCAGGAGCGATCACTAAAAGAAAATCATTATTCGTGTAACACTAAGGAGCAGCTCACACTCACACTGCGTTTCGGGTGGGTGGGCCCTGGGCCCCCCCCTCCCTGGGGGACGGGCAGCAGCACTGACGGGCCTGCACGACGGGCCCCTGCCCCCCAGACCTGGGGTCCCCGATGCCCCGCAGGCCTTGTTCAGAGAAGTAGGAACGCCCGCTTCATGTGCCCTGCTCTCCGAAAGGCCCATCGACCTTTGAGTCTGTGCACGGAGGACTCAGCTTGAGAGGCTGCAGTGACAACAGGCCAGGAGGGGACCGAGTTTGCCCGGGTTGTGCCCCAGACCGGCCTTGGGTGAGATGCTCTTGTTCGTCCCTCAGCAGGCAACGCGAGGGCTTCTGTGCCACCTTTCTGAAGACATGAGAAACAGTACCCAGAGAACTTTCGGGTTTCAGAGAAGACTGGCCCATCTGCGTACGTGTCCACGCTTTCATAATTTACTATTTTCATTTTCTCGGAACAACTTTGGCCAACAAAAAATTAATCTGCATCCTTTGATCTATTTTTTCAACAAATACTTATCACATGCCTACCACGTGGCTGTCCATTTACCTGTAAAACCACGCCCCATCCACCGCTCCAGAATAAATAAACAGAGCCTCCCAGGGCCGGCGCTTCTCAGCGGGGCTGATTCTCGGAGGCAGTGAACACCTAGGAGAGGGGCTGTTTGGTGCCAGACCCCCTTCCAAATGCACCCCAGGTGTAAATTTATTCAATCCTCGTGACAACCCTGTGAGAAGACTTGAGTACCCCTGTTTCACAGGTGAGGAAACCGAGGCACAGAGAAGTGGAGGGGCCTGTCCAGGGCCACCCAGCTGCTCCGTAGCAGAGGCAGGGTTTGAACCCAGGCAGTCTGATGCCAGCTCTAGGCTCTTAAACGCTTGGTTACGTGGCTCTGCTACAATATACAAATGGTGAGTGACTGAATGGAGAGCCAGGTGGGCCTCAGCTACAAATTACGGGGATGGGTGTGGGACAGATGGCGAAGACCTCATCCACGTCTACGAGGCCCCGTCAGCTTGGCATTAAACGTGTAAAGGGTGGAGGAGAGAGAGGTGAAGCCCGGGAAGGTGGTGGAGGGAGCGTGTTGCTTCCCAGCAGTTAGTGTGACAGCCAGCGCCCCTGGGCTCCAGGGGACAGAGCTCGCGAAGGAAGGCGGAGTTCAATAAGGGACCCGAGGGGACTGAGCGTGTTCTTTGATCAGCACTTCAATGTAGGCAACTCGCTTCACTGCAGCCAAGCTGCTCCGTGCAGGCGAGGAAACCTGCTGCTTTTTCCCCTCGGCCCCGGAGGCGGTTCCAGGCCAGCGGGAATCTGGCTCCAGATACCACCGGAGAGGCGCGTGTGACACCACCGCTGTCCCGCAGCGGCCAGGAGCTCACGGTGCTTTTGTCCAATTTCATCTCAGATGCTATTGTGCTCCTGAACAGTAAAGACACTTGGTAACAAAAGAACCCAAAGGCTGCGCAGATTCAAGTTGAACAGACTCAGCTTCGACTTAGTGAGGCTGAGATGGTGAGGGAGCCACTGGGGGACCCGCGTGGGCTGACGGGCGCAGCCCACGTGCAGCCGGGGGACAGAGAGACCAAGGCCAGCGTCACGGTCTCCCCAGCGTGGCCGGGGACAGCCACCAACAAGTGTGAGTTCAAGCGAACAGTCCCAGCCTGCACCCACCTGCCCAGCTGGGGACTCCGGTCTCTCCTGCACATCAAGGTGACCTGGGGCCACCCACCTCTCCTGGCCACTGTTCCCTCCATCCAGGGCCAAGGGCTGAACAGCTCGCCCGTCCTCCTGCCGCATGGTTTCTGCTCTCGTGCGGCAGACACTTCCCGGAGCTGTCCCTCCTGACAGACCGCCTGCCACTCTCCCGGGTCCTTCCTGACAGAGTGTGCCTGTGTGCACTTGTGCGTGCACCTGCGTACATGTGTTCCTGAGTGTACACGCGTGCCTCGCATGTACATGCACGCACTTGCGTGCTTATGCGTGTGTGAGCGTGTGTGCACACTACTGAGTGTGTGTATGGTCACATGTGTGCCCCAGTCAGCTTCTCTAAGGAGGGGATGGAAGGACCCTGGGTCACTCACTGCTGGGTGTCCGGCCGGGCAGGCATGGGCCCCTCTCCTGGTCCACTGTGGGCAGAGAAGTGGAGCCCCGAGGTGGCCGGCACATACGAAGCCCCCTTGCCCCGTGGTTCAGAGGGGACCATAGGGTGGCACACGATCAATGTTTTCTTTCCGGTATAATACACCGTTCTGTCTTCCACACACTGAACAAAATGGCAAGCGCGCTAGGATGTGCAAACGAGAGAGGAAGGTGGGACTCTTCCCCAGCCACGGAAGCAGGTTGAGGAGAATTAAGGAAAATGTTGCGTTTCGTGGTAGACGGGCTTTATCCAGTCCCTGGGATCGGTTTTCCCCTGAAGTGCGGGAGTCGTGAACAAGGGCCTGTAAATACCTGGAAACCTACCTCCTTCCCGGCACCGAGTGCCGTGGACAGGCCAGCGGTGCCGTCCGCGCGGGGCCACGGGGACGTCACCTCTAAGCCCCTCCTGACGACCAGGCCGAGCCTGTGACCCCAGGAAGCAGCATCACTTGATAAGAACCAGTTATTGGTTCGTGCCAAGAACCTCCAACTTCAAATTTATCACAACTGTTTCAACAGAGTTGCAAATCCTTTGTCAAGTGCAGGTGAAGGAAGACCTTTCAAGGTCATGAGTCAGCCCTGAACGAGAGTGAGTGAGACGGATTTTTCAACTCACCTTTCACTCCCTTTGAAATTTAGGTGAATTCTGAAAAATAAAAAGTATTACGTTCCACAAATCAAAGAAAACTCTAACTGTGTGGTCCAAGCGCTGTACATTGTGCGCGGTTTGCCAGCGTAACTTTATAACACGTGCGTGGTGTTTCTGAAAATCTGTCAGCCCCCTAAGGCAGGGGGTCCCATGAGCTTTTCTCCCCCAGCCTGATACCCGAACACATCACCTTTCATTTCATTTCACAGCACACTTTCCAGTGGCCTTGCAGTTGAGAAGCAAACCATCAGATCTGACCTTTTCTCTTCCTTCGTACCGGGTAAAGACAAGGAGTAAATACTTAACGGCTGCGTCCTCTTTCCTTAGCTCTCACGGGTGTCAAGTGCGGGTAACTCCGAGAGGCTGACATGAAATGCCAATGTTCTTTTTCTCTAAAGAGCTCGTATTTTATTTTATTTAATAACTTTAAAAATTGGGAAAGGCATAGCTACTGTTTTGAAATTTACCTGAAGCTTCTGTATGAAAGAGCACATTTGCACAATATACAAAAGGAAGGAATGATTACTACCTGTCGATTCCACAGCAAGTTTTTGCAACAGGAGCAGATCACTGTTGGATATTTCTTTTGCGGGGGCGGGGGGGTCAAGTTTATTAAGGTAGAATTCCATACAATAGAAGGCACCCATTTTAAGTGTAGAATTTGACAAATTTTGGTAAATGTTACCTCCATCTGTGACATCCACAATCAAGACCGCTCCTCCCAAAATGTCCCCTGTTCTTTGGAGTCAAATCCATGTTCCGCTGCCCTGGCCCTGGGCAATCGTTGGTCTGATTTCTGTCACTATTAGTTTTGCCCGTTCTAGAACCATATCATCATATCGTTGAAATCATACAGTAAATATTCTTTTGTGTCTGACTTCTGTGCAGCAAAATGTTTCTGAGCGTGGTTCATCTTGTACGTATCAGTGGTTAGTTTCTTTTTACTGTGGAATACATTTTCTTTGTATAGATATACATTAATATGTTATATATTCTTCTGTTTTTGGACATTTGGGTTGTTTCCAGTTTGGAACTATTATATATATATATTTTTTTTTTTTCTTTTTTTTGCGGTACGCGGGCCTCTCACTGCTGTGGCCTCTCCCGTTGCGGAGC
>NC_041223.1:2085759-2113538 GCF_002837175.3 Physeter macrocephalus | reverse complement strand
GGACCGGGGCACGAACCCGCGTCCCCTGCATCGGCAGGCGGACTCTCAACCACCGCACCACCAGGGAAGCCCCTGGAACTATTATAAATAAAGTTGCTATTAACATTTGTGTACAAATTTTGTATGGACCTGTGTTTTCATTTCCCTTCAGTAACCGACTAGGAGTGGAAGGACTGTATGTTTAACTTCATAAGAAACTGCTGAACACCTTCTCAAAGCAGTTGTGTTATTTTACATCCTCAGTAACAGTGCGTGAGCTACGATTATTTCTCCTCCTTGCCAACGTTTTAATTTAATCATCTAGAGAGCGTGAGGTGGTATTTCCTCGTGGTTCCCTGATGACTAGTGCCTTCGGGTATCTTTTCGTGTGCTTATGAGCCATTCATATATCTTCTTTTGTGAAATTTCTATTCAAATTTTTAGTCTGTTTATTATAGGGTTACCCACTTTAATATTATTGAGTTGTTGGAATTCTTTATATATTCTGGTTTCAAATCCTTGGTCAGATAAATGGGTTGCCAATATATTTTCCTCCCAATCTGTGACTTGCCTTTGCATCTTAACAGTGTCTTTTGAAGAGGTGAGCTTTTAATTTGGATGAAGTAAAATTTACCAAGTCTTTTCTTTTAGGTTTAGAGAGTTTTGTTTCCTAAGAAAGCATTGCCCTCTCCAATGCTGCAAAGATTTTAATTTTTGTCTCTCAGACACTGCACAGTTTTAGGTTTTATATTTAGGTTTGCGATTCAAGTTAATTTTTGTGTATGATGTGATGTGAGGGCCAGGGAAATATGTGGAGGTCTGGTTGTTTCTAGCAAGAAGTGTTGAAAAGAGACTATTTTATCCCCATTGGAGTACGCTTATGGAAACTATCAACCATACATGTGTGGGTGTATTTCTGGAACACTTACTCTCTTCCATGAATTTATAAATTTAAACTGCTAAATTTTATTTTCTAATATTTTGTACATGTTTTTACAAATATATTCATGACAGATACTGTTCTTGTAATGTTCTCATTTGAGTATGTGTTATGTTGACCTTATAAATCAAATTAGGAAGTGTCCCTCCTCCTAAACTTTCTTAATGTGATTGCAGAATTGCTTTTACTTTTTATAGTAAATAAAAAAGAATAAATACATAGAATAAAGTGAAACTAGGGCCTGAAGTTTTCATTGTGAGAAGGTTTATCATAGTGGATTTTATTTATTTAATAGATAGTGGGCTGTATAGGGTTTTTGTCTTTTCTTGAGTCAGCTTTGGAAAGCTATATCTTTTAAAGAATTCATCCATTTCTTTTTATTATTATTATGGTAAAAAAGACATAACATTATGTATACCATCTTAACCATTTTTAAATTTGCCTTGTCTTACCCCTCCCTGCCTTCACCCGTCTCTTTCTTCTTTCTCATAAATCATGGGTTTGCAATTTTTTTTTGGAAAAGGCCAGATAGTAACTATTTTAGGTTTTGCAGCCTCATACAATCTCCATCACATGTACTTCCTGTTCTTTTTTTTGCCTTTTGTTAACATTTAAAATAATGCACAGGCCTTACACAGACTGGCTGTGAGCTGGATTTGGTCCACAGGCCATAGGTTGCTCCCCACTCTAGATACATATTTTGTTGTCATTTCCCTTCAGGCCTAAATCACCACTTTTAGCATTGCTCATACAGATTTTTTCAGCTTTCGTTTATCTGAAAATATCTTTATTTGCTTTTATTTATTTATTTTTTTTGCGGTACGCGGGCCTCTCGCTGTTGCGGCCCCTCCCGTTGCGGAGCACAGGCTCCGGACGCGCAGGCTCAGCGGCCATGGCTCACGGGCCCAGCCACTCCACGGCATGTGGGATCCTCCCAGACCGGGGCACGAACCCGTGTCCCCTGCATCGGCAGGCGGACTCTCAAACACTGCGCCACCAGGGAAGCCCTTGTTTCTTTTGATGTGCAGAAGTTTTTTAAATTTAATGTCATTTCGTTTGTCTAGTTTTGAATTTGTTGCCTGTGCTTTTGGCCTCATATTCAAGAAATCATCGCCAAATCCAATGTCCTAAAGCTTTTCCCTTTGTTTTCTTCTAGAAGTTCCATAGTTTTAGGTTACATTTAGGTCTTTGGTCCACTCTGAGTTAACTTATGTATGTGGTATAAGTATCCAACATTCTTTTGTCCATTTCTTTTAACTTTTCAATTATGTTGCCACCTAAGCTTTTATAATATTCACTTATTTTTCTTTTAATGTTTATAGGATCTGTAGTAATGCTTTCTCTTTCCTTCCTGATTTTTTATTGCATGTTTTCTCCTTTTCCTTGACCAACTAGAGGTTTATCAATTTTCCACGTCTTTTCAAAGAACAGCTTTCAGTTTTATTGATTTTCTCTGTAGTTCTCCTGTTTTCTATTTCATTGATTCTACTACTTTCTTAATTATTTTCCTTTTTCTTCTTACTTTGGGTTTCATTTGCTCTCATTTTTCTTGCTTTACGTGGTAGAAGAGCATTTAGATCTTTCTTCTCTTCTAATACAAGCATTTAGAGCTATACATTTCCCTGTAAGCACAGTTTTACCTGCATCCCACAGATTTTGATGTCTGTTTTTATTATCACTCAGTTCAAAATATTTTCTAATTTCCAAGTATTTAGTCTTTCACCAGAGTTTTCCATAAATCCTTTGTTCTTGATTTTTTTAAATTTAATTCTCTCTTTACCAGAGAACATGCTTTGTATTATTTCACTCATTTTAAAGTTATTGAGATTGTATTATGGCTCAGAATACAGTCTAAATTGGTGAATGTTTCATGTGCACTTGAAAAGAATGAATATCCTGCTGTTGTTGAGTGGAGTGTTCTATAAATGGCAATTAGATAAATTTGTTGGATAGTTTTATTCAAAT
Organism: Physeter macrocephalus; assembly: GCF_002837175.3. Taxonomy (NCBI): domain Eukaryota; kingdom Metazoa; phylum Chordata; class Mammalia; order Artiodactyla; family Physeteridae; genus Physeter; species Physeter macrocephalus. The sequence goes on along the minus strand of NC_041223.1, from coordinate 2,110,654 downwards.
CTTGTATATATTTAATAGTTTTCGGTCTAGATGTACTAACAATTACAGAGAGGACCGTTGAGATCTCCAATTATAATTGTGGGTTTGTCTATTTTTCCTATAAGTTCTGTCAGTTTTTGCATTATGTGTTCTGAATCTTTATTTTTAGGAGCATACACATTTAGGACAACTATGTGTTTTTGATGAATTGATTCCTTAATCATTATGAAATGCTTCTTTCTCTCTTTAGTGATATTATTTATCCTTAAGTCTATTTCATCTAACATTAGTCTAGCCATAATCAACTTTATTATGATTAGTGTTTCCATAGTATATCCCTTTTTCTTTCCCTCTTAGCTTTCTCTTTTAATTTAATAGGTTTAGATTTTTTAAAAAAAACATTTTAAAGATATCTTTCCATTGTCTTCCAGCTTGCATTGTTTCTGATGAAAACTTGTGGAAATTCTTTTTTTTTTCTTCAAGAGTTTCTTGGATATATGTCTTTTAATTTTTATTTTATATTGGAGTATAGTTGATTTACAATGTTGTGTTAGTTTCAGGTGTACAGCAAAATGATTCAGTTATACATATACATATTTCTTTTTCAGATTCTTTGTTCTTCTATGTGTAATTTGTCTTTTTTCTTTGGTTGCTTTTAAGGTATTTTTTCTCTATCATTAGTTTTTAGCAATTTGATTATAAGGTGTTTTGTTATGGTTTTATTTTTATTTACACTGTTTGTGTATCTTGAGCTTCCTGGATCTGAGGGTTTCTAGGTTTGATCAATTTGGAAAACTTTTGGTCATTATTTCTACAAAAAATGTTCTGCCTTTCTTTCTCTATGGGACTCCAATTTCATGTACATAATATACCCTGATAGTATCCCTTAGGCACTCAGTCTCTATTAATTTTTCTTCCATTATTTTTCTTACTACACTTCATTTTGTAGAGATTCCATCAGTATATCTTTAAACTGAGTGATTTTTGCTTCCATAGTATTTAATCAGCTATTAAGCCCACCTGGTAAATTGTTCAATTCAAATAGTGTATTTTTTTTAATTCTAGAAATTTTATTTGGTTCTTTATATAGCTATCCTTTTTCTTCTAGTTATGATCAAACTTTCCTTTAAATCCTTAATTATGTTTATAATAGTTGTTTTCAATTCTGTCTGCTAATTCCATCATCTCTCTCATTTCTGGCTATGTATGTATTGACAAACTTCTCTCCTGGCTATGAATCACAGTTTCCTACTTCTTCATGCAAAGCAATTTTTTATGAAATGCTGAACATTATGATGTTATGCTTGTGAAATCTGGATTTGTTGTCTTCCTTTAAAGATTGTACTTTGTTTTGGTAGGTATTTGAGTAACTTGCTTATCAGTTTCATCCTTTTGAGACTTATTTTTAGGCTTTCTCAATAAGTTTTAGAGTAGCTTTTACTCTAGGGCTAGTTTAGCTCTTATCCTAAGGATTACTTACCCTTTTAGGATGTTATTGAATGTTTCAGGTGTTCAGTGAGGTCTTTCTGGTTTGTCAGGAATAAAATATATTTGTAATTTCTGAGTTTTCCATTTCTAGCTCCCTGGTAGTTCTTTGACTGTCCTGTTGGAATTTCATCTATGCACACATAGTTAGTATTCAACAACAAATCTACAGGAATGCTTATATGGATTTCTGGAATTCTTTTTCTACATGGCTTCCTAATCTCTTCTCTGCAAATTCCAGGCACTCCAGCATCACCAAATTCCCATCACTGTCTTCTCAACTTAATGAGGCCACCATGTTCTGCTTGAGCTCCTCCTCTCTGGGATGGAAAAGAAAAGAAAGTACTAAGAAAACCAGAGCAATCTTTGTACTCATCTCATTTTATTCTCTCATGGATCACAGTCCTGTGTTACTTGTTGTCCACTCTCTGAAAACAATTATTTTATATATTTTTAAAGTTTTTAGTTGTTTACTTTGGAAGGGCAAGTCCAGTATCAGTTACTTCATCATAATTGGAAATCTGTTTTTCTGATTTGTTCATCTTTCCAATAAAATTATATTAGTTTTTAATTAGAAAAAGCACCATATGAATATATATAAGTATATATACACTTAAAGAACAATCTGTTGCTCTCTTTTTGCAAAATTCGTCTGAAATAACTGTTTTGTTTACTCAGCTAGAATATTACCATAAAGAAAAAGGAAATTATTTTTCTTATCTCTTAATATTTTAGATCTTAATATTAGATTCTTTCTTGCTATAACACCTAAGGCCAATCCCTTGACATAGTCTTTCCTCCACAGCTTTGCCATGTAACCCACATATACCCTGGTGTCCCAAGTGGCCTAGTCCCTTCAGGATGTTACAGTTTTTAAAAATTCAACCCTAGAGCCTTGAAGACACGTGTATCATCACTATATCCTATTTCCGAAGATTCAGACAGTGGCAGCCATAACAGTATCTGCCGTTCTCTTCCATTTGCAGAATTCTCAAATTTTAGTGATAGTCTCCGTTTTCCTATGACTTCTCCTTGAGCTCTCTTCACCCAGCCTCCTGGCCACAATAACTAATGCGACGGCTGATTCTGCCTGTCAGCTAAACCAATCCACCCTCAGACAGCTGGAGGGCCTAGCAGCTCCATGCCCCCAAACCACACTAAATCCCACAAAAGAAAGCGTTATGAGACACCTGGAATTATACTTTTCCTCTTACTCTGACTGCTTTTCTTATAGAAAATACTCACCGAGTATTTATTACTAGAACTCGCCACCTCACTTCAGACAGATAAGAAATATATTTAAGGCACAGTCAGGTATACTATAAAGACAATCTTTTCGTAGAGACAGAGTTGGGGAATTTAGATCACAGACAAACCTGGTTCTAGAATATTCACTTGCAATATAACCTCAGGCAAATTATTTCATTACCTGAACCTTTGATTTCTCATCCATAGAATTCAAATAATAATATTTAGATCTAAATATAGGTTTAGACCTTAAGTGAGATTCAGTATAGGTCCTAGCAGACAGTAGACACTAGGTAAATACTAACTTCCTTTTTTGGGCACGAAACTTAATCTTTGGGGGCCTTAGTTTCCTCATTTGTAAAATGAAAACCATAGTAACTTCTTTATAGGTTACTATGAAGATTAAGGCTATATCTTTGTAGGTACAGTATAGCCTCACATGGAGTAACGCATGGAAAAAGTACATCCAACAAGCACTCTCTGTGAGATGACCAAACACAACCTTAGCTTCTGTGTCCTACTGTCCCTTTAAACATTATTCAGCAGGATTATCATCCTCCGCTCCTGTTGAAAACTCAGACTCGTGAATTCTCTGCTTGCTCTTAGGGAATAGATAGTCCTACAACAGCTCTAAATCACAACACTGTCTCAGTTCAGAAATGTGAATTCCCGTCTAAGATATTCACCAAACCCTAAACTTGATTTAATATCCAGTGTCTTCTCTTCCTCGAGATCCATCTGGAACCCTGCATCCGGCAGAGCAAACTGCACAGTTGCATGTGCAGATATATAGGTAGATAGATAGATAGATAGATAGCTGATAGATAGATAGATAGATAGATAGATAGATAGATAAAGAGAGAGAGATCCTTTAAAAACTCAATCACCAAAATATTATTTTGCTGGGAATTAAACATAGAAAAATCCAAACGTTTACATGGCCAACTACATCCCTGTCTGTTTTCTCAGTCTTTGTATAGATTTTACTACTCACACCTAGGCCTAAAAATTCCACAGAAACATTCATAAAGGAGGAGCTGCTTTGTGGTCATTAGAGAAACACTAATCTGGGGCTTATTCTCAGGAAGAGCCTTGTGTAGTGTAGGAAACTCTGACTTGGAAAATGAGATTCTTTTTAAAAATTTTTTTTTTATTGGTTTATAACATTACATAAGTTTTATGTGTACAATATTATGTTTTGCCATCAGTATACATTACGGTATGTTCACCACCATCCATCACCATACTGTTGACCCCCTTCTCCTCTGGTGACCACTACCCTGTTCATTGTGAATATGTGTTTGTTTCTGTTTGGTTTGGCTGTTCAGTTATTTTGTTGGTTTCTTTTATTCCACATGTGAGTGAAATCGTATGGTATTTGTCTCTCTCCCCCTGACTTATTTCACTTAGTATGATATCCTCCAAGTCCATCCAGGTTGTCAGAAATGGCAAGATTTTATCTTTTTATGGACGAGGGATGTTCCATTGTACAGATACACACCATATCTTCTTTATCCATTTATCCATCAATGAGCGCTTAGTTTGTTTCCATATCTTGGCTATTGTAAGTAACGTTGCAATGAACATGGGGACATACAAAACTTTTCAAATTAGTGTTTTCACATTCTTTGGATAAGCGCCCAGAAATGGAATACCTGGATCATATGGTAGTTTTATTCTTAATTTTTGAGAATTACTACTAAAAAATAGCTACTCTTTTCCACAGTAGCTGCACCAATTTCCATTCCCACCAACAGTGCACGAGGGTTCCCTTTTCTCCACACCCTCACCAACACTTGTTATTTCTTGCCTTTTTGATAATAGCCATTTTCACAGGCATCAGGTGATAGCTCAATGTGGTTTTGATTTGCATTTCCCTAATAATTAGTGATGCTGAATATCTTTTCAAGTCCCTGTTGGCCATCTGTGTGTCGTCTTTGGGAAAATGTCTATTCAGCTCCTCTGCCCAGTTTTTTAAATTAGGTTACTTTTTGTTGTTGAGTTGTATGGATTCTTTATATAGTTTAGATATTAACCCCTTATCAGATCATCTCAGTAGACGCAGAGTGAGATCTTGAATGCAGCAGGCGCACAGGAGCACGCAGCCACTGAAGGCTCTCTGCATGTGATCTTATTCTTCCTGCTGAAGAAAAACATGACTAGACTCACAGGAACTGGATTATTACAAGTGGAAGGAAACTTACAGGCCATCAAGACAAGCCCTTCACTTCAGAGATAAGGCAGCTGAGGTAACTCCCAGGGCCACCAGTGAAACCAGCAGGGCTGGGGGATAAATCTGTCTTTAGGTTCCATTTGAAGCAGGTCATTTAGAAATATCAAGTGGTCTCCACATCTACACCCTTTCTAAGTCAATAAAAACTAAATGAGATTTGTTTCTTCTCTTTTCTTTTTTTAAAATTAGATTTCACATATGGGTGATATCATGTGATATTTGTCTTTCTCTGTCTGACTTACATCACTTAGTATAATACTGTAAATCACAGGGAACTCTACTCAATATTCTGTGATAACCTATATGAGAAAAGACTCTAAAAAAGAATGAATAGATGTACATGTAACTGAATCACTTTGCTGTACACCTGAATACTCCAATTAAAAAAAACCAAAACTAAATGGGAGTCAGGACTGGTTATTCTAGTTATTCTGGCACAGTTTTTTATACATTCCATGACTGATTTTTAATATTTGCAAGGCATTCTCCTAGGAATACAAAGATGAATTAGGTATTATCCATGTTCTTAAGGAACTAATGAACTTGACAGGTTGAAATGATGGGACAAATTTTAAGAGAAGCTTATTAAAATGTACAGTAAATTCCAAAAGTCTGTGCATCATAATAGGATGGGAAAGATAAGCTTAACAGCAACAAATGTAAGAGACTGAAGGGTGTCGGTGGAATGCATGGTCAGTCTCTACCTTAACCAACATACGGCTCCACGCTAATTAAAGGCAGCTCCCCAATTTGCAAGACATAAAATAGGGTCCACAGAACTAGGAAAGCTACCACCTACACCCTCCTGGTCACATGACTTCAGGTATTTCAGTTCTGGAGCACACTTTTTAATACACTGACAAAGCCAACTAGGAGCATATGAGCATATGAGGATTAATAGGGGACTGGAGACCACGTTTTACCGGGAAATGTTGGGAGAACTGGGGTTATTCCTCCATGCCTATATTTGAGGAGGAGTTGTGTGCACCGGGCATGTTCTGGGTGCATCCAAGGGTCAGAACCTGAACTAAAATAAAACATGCAAATTTCAATGCCACACTTTCCCCAAAGTTTCCGTGTCATGTATTTATTAATAATGTCTTCACATATTTCAAAATTCAGAAAATGCAAGGTTATAAAGTGTCCCTGTCCATCCAGGATATGAGAATATCCTGCCTCTTGCATATCCAGTCAAAGAAAGAGGAAACTTCTAACAGGGAACTGTTGTCCCAAGAGCGGATGGATGGATGGGTGTGCTAGTGCTGTTCCAAGTCCACTGGCAGGGATGGTGCTGAGGGCATCAGACAAAAGTGAACAAATTGCTCTCCAGAGTCTCCGATTCTGTGGCACTGATTCTCTCCCCAGCGTGAGAGGCGGGAGTCTGGGCTAGCATGGCAGTGACCTCGTGGCCCTCTGCAAATCTCTCACGGCTTCTGCTGGAAACCACACGGGGGGAGGGGACTGGCTGTGTGTCCTCTAACTCACCTTCCCTCCCCCTTTCAGCATCTTCTTTTCTTCCTAAAGGAGATCTGTGGCCCCCCAGCGGCTTCATTTCAGTGATTTCCGACTTGGGGGTCCTTGCAGCCCCCCACTTCCCGATCCTCCTGTAGTCTCCATCCTGAGCTTCTGCTTCTACAGTTCTGTTTCTCCCCCGCCCTGGGATCCCTGTTATTTGCAGCCGACTCTCTCAAGTCAGACGGATTCCAGCTTCCTGAACCTGCTCCATGCAGCATCCTTCTCCTGTCTTCCTGTTGTCTTAAGGCAGGTCTCTGAAATCTGAGAGGACAAGGCAGGCTAGAAGGTATCAGGACACAGCCGAAGTGGCCATCCCAGCTTGTCCAGACTAGTAGTCATTCAAAAAAGCTATTGGAAATAGCCTAGTGTCATGAACTCATGGTGTGTCCCCCTAAAATTCATATGTTGAAACCCAAACCCCCCCGAAGGATGCCATTAGGAGGAAGGGCCTTTGAGAGGGTGATTAGGTCATGGGGGATTTTAGCGCCTTTATAAGAAGAGACAAGAGAGCTTGAATTCTCCCTCCCTCTCTCCACGTGAGGACACGGCAAGAAGATGGCCATCTGAAAACCAGGAAGAGTGCTCTCACCAGACACTGCTTCTTCTGGCACCTTGATCTTGGACTTCCCGGTCTCCAGAATATGAGAAATAAATGTTTATTGTTTAAGCCCCCCGTCCGCAGTAATTTGTTATACAGACCAAAGTAAGGCACCTAGTACACTGATAAAACCACACGGCCTTATTAAAAGTACCCACAGAGCTATGTGTTTTGAGAAGATATTTTTCATATGGCTTAGTTTAAAATTAATTTTTTTTGGAATTCTTTGGTGGTCCAGTGGTTAAGACTCAGACTTTCAACTGAGATGGCCCGGGCTCAATCCCTGGTCAGGGAACTAAGATCCTGCAAGCCACGTGCACAGCCGGAAAAAAAAACCTTAAATTTTTTAACACAAAATTTCTACCACGTGGTCAGTAATTCAACACATATTGAATGGCCACCAAAGCCATCTCAGCCTGGGGTCCGCGTCAGCTGCAGGCTGCTCCCAGCCTTCACCCCCGACCCCACTGCGTGCCTCCACGTGGACCAGCTTTGTCCTTGGAGCCCCAGGTGCACAGACGCACCCAGACTTCACCACATCCCAGGAGACTGGGATGTTACCCACGTGTCGCGCCAGGGTTTGAACACAGGCATTGTCGGACCCGTTGCTCTCAGATACGGTGAGTGAGGCTTAGAGGCTCTGGCCCATGAGGAGGTGGCCACAGCCCGGCGTCCTGGAGCGGAGCTGACCTGGGACATTTTCACACCAGCACAAGTGAGTGATTTCTAGCAGCAAGATCAGGATCTTGGAAAAGTGGAGATTCTGACACCAGCTTGGCCGTGCCAGTGGTGGCAGCTTCCTCTGTCCTTCTTCTGTGCCTCGATTTTCCATCCATCAAATGGGGTCACAGACCTCCATCAGCCTGCTGCAGGAGTAAACAGGGACATGCACGCTCGGTCGAGCACAGTGCCCGGTGTGCGGTGAGCACCCAGGATTCAGCTGTGATGACCATTATCATCTCTTTCTGGAGTTCACTGGGTCCATTGGCCTTATATTTTGGGGGCCCAAATATAAGAGATGAATAAGAAATTTATCGCGATGACTAAAGCCATTGTAAAGAGAGAAGTAAACAGGCCATTTCCCCAGAGGCCCGAGGCAAGACCACGTGAGACAGGGTGAGCAGAGGTCAGCGTGGCCAGCAGGTGGGCCATGAATGCAGCATCACCACCAGACTGACCTGGAACCATCACTCCTGCTCTTCACGGCGAAGTGTCTGACTGAGGTGAAACATTGAAATTAGTTCATTTAATTTTAACTTCATCCATATACAGCATGAATAATGAATTAAGGCTCCAGACAGGTTGAAAATATAATCCAGCAGCAGCAAAAATGCAATTCAATCCAGAAAACCAATGGGTAATAACCTGACGGGGGAAAAAACCCACGTGGAAAAGTTGGTGGGGGAGGCATGTACAAAACAGCAGCATCTAAGGAGAGGGAAGGAGCCCGGATACATTCAATGTCCTCTGTGCGTCGGGTGTGCGGGCCACAGAGATCGCCTCTGCGCGTGGCGGCAGCATGCCTCCCCAGGACTGGGCCCATGGTCTGTTATTTCTACCCTCCGGCCTTTGCTCCAGAATCCCTTCGCGCTGGGCTCTCTCTCTGCCTCTGTCTCTGTCTCTGTCGCTCTCTGTCTCTGTCTCTGTGTCTCTGTCGCTCTCTGTCTCTGTCTCTCTGTCTCTGTCTCTGTCTCTCTGTCTCTGTCACTCTGTCTCTGTCTCTGTCACTCTGTCTCTGTCTCTCTGTCACTGTCTCTCTGTCTCTGTCTCTGTTGCTCTCTGTCTCTGTCGCTCTCGGCCTCTGTCTCTCTGTCTCTGTCTCTCTCTGTCTCTCTCGCTCTCTGTCTCTGTGTCTCTTTGTCTCTGTCACTACAGAGATCGCCTCTGCGCGTGGCGGCAGCATGCCTCCCCAGGACTGGGCCCATGGTCTGTTATTTCTACCCTCCGGCCTTTGCTCCAGAATCCCTTCGCGCTGGGCTCTCTCTCTGCCTCTGTCTCTGTCTCTGTCGCTCTCTGTCTCTGTCTCTGTGTCTCTGTCGCTCTCTGTCTCTGTCTCTCTGTCTCTGTCTCTGTCTCTCTGTCTCTGTCACTCTGTCTCTGTCTCTGTCACTCTGTCTCTGTCTCTCTGTCACTGTCTCTCTGTCTCTGTCTCTGTTGCTCTCTGTCTCTGTCTCTCTGTCTTTGTCACTCTGTCTCTGTCGCTCTCTGTCTCTGTCTCTCTGTCTCTGTCGCTCTCTGTCTCTCTGTCTCTGTCACTCTCTGTCTCTGTCTCTCTGTCTCTCTCTGTCTCTGTTGCTCTCTGTCTCTGTCTCTGTCTCTCTGTCTTTGTCACTCTGTCTCTCTCGCTCTCTGTCTCTGTCACTCTCTGTCTCTGTCTCTCTGTCTCTGTCGCTCTCTGTCTCTGTCTCTCTCTCTTCTGACAGCTCCATTCAGTCCCTACCAGGTGCCAGAGTCAGGCCAGGACCTCTGTCTCCCTCCAGGGGGTGGAGGGGGAGCTTCACGCCCCACGCTGGTCAAATCTAACTGCTCCGCAGAAGGAGTTTGAAGGAAACTCAAAAAATGCAAATTAAAAAAAAGAAAGCCGAGTGCGATCATTTCCGTGTTTGGTTGGTGGCAGCGGGATGGGCAGGATGGAAAAGAGCAGAATTTTCTGGAAAAGAGAATCGCCTTTGATTGGAGCAAGCACTCCAACAGGCCCACAGTTCTCCAAAAGAAAAATGTCCCAGGCTAGGGACTTTTTGGAAAAAAGAGATTTTTTTTCTTTTTTTTAAAGAGAGGTCTCAGTTATGAAGAGAGAGACTGCTCTGTGCTTGCGTGTGTGAGCAGTTCGCGGTGTATATACGTGGGAGGAATTGACGAATACACGGTGCCCGAGGAGAACGGCGGGGACGAGAAGAAGCCCCGCCCCCGCCACGAGGATGGCCAGCGAGACTCCCTGGGGTGGCGGCGCCGGCGGGTGTGGACTTCGGGTGCTTCCTGTCTTTTCCCTCCCCCGCCCCGTCCCCGGGGAGACCTGCTCACACAGCCCCCGGCACGTGGCTCTGGGCAGGGGCCAGCCGGGGGGCTGTCGGGGTCCGGCGCTGGGCGGTGTGGTCGGAACGTGACCGGCCCCGAGGGGACCGGGGGCAGGCGCGCAGGTTCCAGGTGTGGGTGGGGCAGCCAGGAGCGGGGAGGCTGGAGTGTCTCCGGGATCCGCAGAAACATCCGAGGACGGCGAGCACGGGGCACGGAGACTCATCCTCTGCACCGGGCGGCTTGACTCCGCCCGAATCCCCTGTGTGCGCCCTCAGGACGCCCTGCCCTTCGCAACCTCACCTGGACGTCAGGTGCAGCGGAAGTGGGGTCCTGCTGGGCGAGGACACGCGGCGCAGAGCCCAGCTAGCTGGTGGAGCCCCCAGACCAGGGGCAGTGGCCCCTGCCTCTCCGCCGACCGAGATGCACCAAAGCCCACCTGTGAGCAGGTGTCCCCAGGACAGGAGACGTGGAGCAAGACATGCTCCCTGTAAGGGCCCACCCGGGTGCCTTGGGACCTGCAGTTGGACTTCCTGCGAACTTGTCTCGCCTCCCAGCAGAATGAAAGCCTGCAGCTCCAATGCAGAAGCCGCCGGCCCCGCATAGCGCTGCAGCCCTGAAGGATGCCTCAGCTGATGATGGGCGACGGGTGGGCACCGCCCTGGACCTCCCGGAGTGGAATGCATGGCGCTCGTTAATAATTGTTGCAAACTGATCGTTAACTGAAATTGCTATGTCAGAATGTTGCCGTGATAATACTTTGGACATATTAAGTTAAATAAAATACCTTATAGACACTAACCTCACCTGTTTCCTTTTCCTTTTTTTTTAAACATCTGTATTGGAGTATAATTGCTTTACAGTGTTGTGTTACTTTCTGCTGTATCACAAAGTGAATCAGCTATACGTATACATCTATCCCCACAACCCCTCCCTCTTGCGTCTCCCTCCCTCCCTCCCTATCCCACCCCTCTAGGGGGTCACAGAGCACCGAGCCGATCTCCCTGTCCTTTTACTTTTTCAACGAGGCTGCTGGAAGCATGCCTCACACGCGGCTGGCATCACACTGAGGGCAGCGCGGCTGTGGCCTGCGTCTCCTGAGTACCGGCCCCGCTTGGGCTGGGCCCAGAGCAGGTACCCGGTGGAGACTTCTCGGAGGCGGGCGCGGAGCCCCAGTTCGAATGGAGCAGGAAGGAACTCTGGTGCTCCCCGCGCCCGATGGCCAGCAGCTGTGAGCGGTCCCGGCCCCCCTGCAGGCCTTCGAGGCCTCTGAGACGAAGAGGTGGGCCACCGGGCCAGCCCCCGCTGTCCCTTCCGTTGGAAAAGGCACGTCGTCTTCCCCCGGGGCCGACCGGGGTGGCCATGTAGCCAGGCCCAGCCGGGGGACACAGCTTTCCTCTGGCTTGAAAGCGCAGACGTGATTCAGGAGAGGGCCGCGCTGACCACCTTCGCTTGCACCGGAACTGCAGAGCGGGGAGCTGTGAGCCGGAGCCACCAGGAAAGCCCTCCCCACGAAGACCCTCCCCACGAAGAGAGCCCGCTGAGGGGAAGAGCAACAGGCAGCGCAGGACAGGAGCCGGGGGGTGTGGTGGGCTCTGGGGAAGGAGGGAGGGGGGCGTGCTGCCCCGTCTGAGCCAGCGCGCCAGGCCAAGGGAAGCCACCCGCCCCCAGACCGCGCAGTTGCAGGGCCCCGGGGACCCTCCGTGCCCCTTAAACCAGGGTGACTGGGTTCCACTCATTTGCATCCACAAGGGTCCCACTAATACGGCCACCCTGAGAAGCTGGAGTAGAGGTGCGGGGGGCAGGTCCATCACTAGCACTTTTTTCCTGAGAGCAAATGTTTCAAAGGCCTCAGGGGAGACGAGCGGCCTGTATCCAGCGGCTGATCCGGTGGGAGCAGCTCACCCCCACGGGCAGCTCCGAGGTCCCGCTTGCTCAGAACGCCCGCGCGCAGGGGCGCCTGCAGCTGCCCCTCTCCACCGAACCCGCAGCTGGACCGCTCGTCTGCTTCTGGTGGGCGCCGTCGGCCCCGCTAACGCCTCTCGGGGCAGGAAACACGAGCTCCCTGGACACGAGCTCTCTGGGGCGGGGGTGGGTGGGGAATGCTTGCAGCGTTGAGAATAACATAAATTAGGGAGGGGAGAACCTATTAGTTAATGTAACCGTGACCTTACGTATGGCTGCTGAAGAAAAATTAGGCATGATGTAAAAGCACTTTTGCTTGTCGAAATACTCCCTATAGAGCACCTTCTAACATTCATGGACACACACAGACACCACAAATCTGACTGGGGGACTCCGGAGTGAACGGGGCTTTTGGCTACTTAGGGGCTGCACACACCTGGGGAGTCCGTAACCTCCCGGCGTCTCCGTGTCCTGGCTCGTGAGACAGACCGAGGCGGTGTCAGCCTCGCAGGCAGGCCCCACCGTGACTGAGGAGACGCAGCACGGTGACACTGACCGCTGGCCCTGGCGTTCCCCCCAAATCGAGCTGTCCGTCGTTAGAGCCAGTGGGAGCTGGGGCCCCCGGCCGAAGGACACCTGGGAGAAGCCGGGTGCCAACAGACCGAGTTGCACCTGAGAACACCTTTCCTCTGCCCGCAGTGAGCCGCGGGCAACCGGGGCCCGTCCCCAGGGTCCCCGCTGCCACCCGGGCAGATCTCACCACATGGGAGAAGTTTACGTGGCAGAGCCGAGCCAGGGTGCCCGGGCCTTCGTGACAGCTGCCTCCCAGTCCCTCCCCGCTGGACGGAGATGCAGCCTCCCCTCGCTGTTCTGATGCGTTTCCAGTGGGGCCTAAGTCCACCCGTGCGCTGGGCACTGAAGTGGGTGCATTGGATGGTGAGCGGGCCGGTGGGGTCGTGCTGCAGAGGCAATCTCAGGAGGATGGAAGGGACCACGCCGTAGCACCTACGGATCCAGAGTCCCGGGAACAGGGTCCGGTGCTCCCCGCCTTCTGGAAGTGGTGATTCAGTCCGCTTCTCGTCCCAAGGACCGCGGCTGCGGGCTGCCAGGAGGGAGCAGGAAGGCAGCAGCCCTCGAGGGGTCACCACGTCATCCTTGTTAAGCGCCAGCTGCGTGCCTGGACCTTGACCCAAGTGAACTCTTTCGACCCCACAGCATCCCTGCAAGACCAGCACCATGGCTCCCACCACCAGGAAGCTGGTGCTTTACAAGGGGAACAGTTCCCCTGTGAACTTGGGGTGATGAGTTCATTCTGGTGGGAAAATGGGGTCCAGGTCCCTTCTTAGCACCTGGGACCCCGCAGGTGCCATCAGCGTTATTCACGCCTGCCGTGGGCGCAGAAAAGCCCTGAGGCTGGTAGGCTTGGCCCCGGTCCAGACCAGCTCCCAGAGGCACTTCGCCCTCCCTCCGGTCCCATCACCTGTTACAAAGCTCTCAGGGCCTGCCCGCTGGACCGCCCCCCCATCCCCCCGAGGGGCACCTCGCACCCAGGCTCCCTGCAGCGCGCCGTGTCCCTAGACAACGTGAATCCCCTGCCAGCCGATCGCCTGACCTGCGACCGCCCTCAGCACCAGCCCTGGGTCTTCACGGGCTGCCTGCTCTCGGGATGCACACACATGTGCTGTCCACTCCAAGGTCAGAGCGAAGCCGCCCGCAGCCCCAGAGGGGGTGATTACCTTCCGTCCCAATGCACGAAAGACTGGACGTGCCTGAGACCTTGCTCCAAAACACACACGGTCCGGGACGCTCCACGAGGTTTACACCCACCCAGAGGACATGTTACAGTCAAGTCTTGATCCCTGGATTCCTTCTGAGACCTTTGGGAAGGGAGGGGAGAAGCGGGGAAGCGGCAGGGGCTGCCGTCCCAGGTCACCAGCCGGGTGACCGCGGACAGGAGACACCCTCCCGGGGCCTCATCCGTACCTCGGGGGCTGCGACCCCTTCCTTCCACTGAGCACACCAGCAGAAGAGTTTTAGGGCCTGCCCTTGGGGAGAAGGCCCGCTGTGAGCCAGGCTCTGGGGACACAGGAGGGCACCAGGAGTGGCCCGTCCATGAGGGGGTCTCTGCGAGCCTCCACACACAGACCGAGAGCTGCTGCCCGCCCCATGACCCAGCCGCGTCTTCTACCTGCAGGTGCATATGGTACTGTGCAGAGCAGGACGTTTGGCCAACATAGGTACAGAGAAAAGGACACAGAACAGGTAAGGACACCATTCTCTCCAAGGGCGGGAAGGGGAGGCCAGGGCACGTGCCCTAACACGAGTCCATGAGGAGCTCGGCGGGCAGAGATGGAGGCTAAGCAAGAGGGACAAAGGGCCAGGGACTGGACAGTGCGGGAATGTCCAGGGGAGGAGGGGCTTGGAAGGACACGGGCAGCCCGGACTCACGGCAGGGCCAGCCACCGAACCAGCTGGACCGACGGGCGCCCAGCGTGAGGCTGGGAGAGAGAAGCCCGGGACCCTCCTCGGGTGGGGGAGGGGGGCAGGGGGGCAAAGACGCACCTCGGGTCAGACAGCTGGGCGCCAGGGAGTCCCGCAGAGAAAGGAATGGACCTGACCGCCGATCAGAGCTAACCCGAAAGAACCCAGGTCCCACGCGGCTCAATCTTGGCTTAAAGTAACACTTGAGCCACAAAGTCCAGCTGCCAGGAAAATGAAAGCTTTAAACATGCTTAAGTTCTGTGTTTCTGTCTTTCTCTGCCTCCCATCCTCCTCCCCCTCCGGCCAAAACACCTCCACCCGCCCCCAGGCGGAAATGGAGCAAAATTCTCAGCAGTCCTCCTTAAAATTCTTCCTTGACATCGGGGCCGCTCCCCAAGATTCCACACTCACGGCCGCTGCTGCTAAAAATCTTTCTTTTCCTTTCTGCTCTCAGGACTCCCGTGGGGTCGGGGCGGCCACGTTGTTTCCTGACGGGCCCCCCTGCACCCCTCGCCCCTCCTGGTCCTGTGCTTTCCACAAGGAGGGGCAGTTCCAGGATTGGAGGGTCTGGAACGGACACATTCGGGGGGGCTCTTCTTCAGAAAAAGAGTTGCAGAATAGGGGCATGGAAGGAAGTACAAAAGAGAAAAATTATTTGGAATAGAGAAGAAATCAGAGCAAATTATAATTGTTCAAAAGCTGACAAAAGCAATAAGCATAACAAAAAAGAGAAAACAGAACCCTTTTTCTAATTAAGTCCCGGGTGGTGACTAACATTTTGAAATCTCTGTACGGAGACAGGAAGGAGGGAACCAAGCCTTTCTGCTAACACACTGTTTGAGTTCTTTCCTCGCTCTCCATCCTTTAGAAGGCTTCCTTCCACTTCACCATGTCCTGCAAATATGGGCTGCAGTTGAAGGTGGGTGAGCTCTGATTCTGGGCGGCCGGCCCGGGCCAGCTGGCATCGGGGGTCCCTCAGCTCTGCAGGGCTTGAGACACCGCAGCGTGTTCTGACCTCTGGGGGCATCAGAATGGCCCGGAGAGCTCTTCTGCATCCAGACGGCCAAGCCCCGACCCCACCTGGTGAGGCAGGCCCTCTAGGACTTGAGCATCCACAGTTGAAACCACAAACGTGGGGCCGAGGGCCCACCAGCAGGGAGGAGGTATTTCGACCAGGTTCAGCGCGTGAGCTCGGGAGACAAATCACTGCCATCCTTCATGGCCACCAGGCCGGGCTGCAACTGCACTCCCTCCTTTACACCATCCACGCAGGGGTTCATAAACGCCCAGCAGTTTCCTCTGGGAGCTTGGGGGGCCGGCGGGCCCTTTGACCAGAAGATGCTGAGGGAGTGTCTTAAAACCGAGTTTGGGCATCAGTGCACTGTTATTTAGAATAGGTCATACCCATCAATTCAGGTGACAAGGTTTCTGAATATGCTTTTCTTCACACTTTACCGAGTGTATTCATCTCCCAGGGCTGCTGAAACAATTTCCCACGGGCTGGGGGCTTCAAGCAGTAGAAGCACGTTCTCCCATGCCTGGAGGCTGAGACCTGGTGTCAGCAGGGACTCACGCCGGGCCCTCCGAAGGCGTCCCAGAGAAACTGGGAGAAGATGGCGTTTGCTTATTTCCTCTAATATTGAAAACTCGAGTCAAACACCACCCCCCGCACACGTCTCTGTGGAGCGCGGGGAGGGAGACGGGCCGACCGGTGATAGGACTTGTCGAATCTGAGGATAGCAGGAGAGATGAGGCAGCCCGTGCTGGGGCCCGGAGCTGCTGGACTGAACCGAACACCGTGCAGATCACGACCTGTGAACCAGGTGGGGGTGGGGCACCACCCGGCTCGCCCCGCCCCGTGGCTCCGTGAGCATCCGAGCTCCCACTTTGGGCCAAAGAAGACCCGAGGGTCATTCTGATTGAAGGAGCCGTTTCGGTACTGTCACCCAAAGGGAGCAGAGTCACGGATTTGTTCCTTACAGATCCCAGGTCCCGGGCGGGGTGGGGCAAGAGCAGTGGGCTGGGAGCGGCCCGTAGGCCAGGTCCCCAGCCGGCAGGGGAGAGAGCAGGCGGGCAGGTACCTCTCACCTGGGCGGTGGTCGGGGTGGAGGCCACCCAGTCTTGCGGGCTCAGCTCTAAGCAGTCATTTTATAATTTTTTTTTTTTTTGTGGTACGCGGGCCTCCCTCTGCTGCGGCCTCTCCCGTCGCGGAGCACAGGCTCCGGACGCGCAGGCTCAGCGGCCACGGCTCACGGGCCCAGCCGCTCCGCGGCATGTGGGATCTTCCCGGACCGGGGCGCGAACCCGATTCCCCTGCATCGGCAGGCGGACGCGCAGCCACTGCGCCACCAGGGAAGCCCCTAAGCAGTCATTTGGAAGGGCTTCCCGGGAGCTGGGGCAGGACTTCTAAGCTCGGGCCCCGAGCACCCCAGCTCGGTGTGAGCAGGGGCTCAGGCTGTGAAGTGCCCGGGCCGGGGCTCAGAAGGGCGGGAAGCGCCCGGGCCGGCGCTCAGAAGGGCGGGTTTCTCATCACGCAGCCCGACCAGGAACCTCAGCAGCAGGACCGCGGCTCCCTGGGGAAGAGGTGGCTCGGGGGGCCCTGGACGCAGGGGGGGGCCCGGAGAACGCGTGCCCGGGGCTCTGGGGATCCGGGAGGCACAGAGGGTGGAACTGAGGGTGGCACTGGCCAGGCCGCGCGCGTGCCTGACTGGGAGGGAGGCCGGGGTGCTGCTGGGCGGATAGAGCAAGTCACTGCCGGGGGAAGGCGCCTGGGGACCGTCAAGGGGGCTCCCCCCCACCCTCAGTGTCACCCTACCCTCCTCCGTCTCCCCCGGGGCCCGAGTCCCAGGCCCTGAACCGGCCCCGCCCGGCACACGCCTGCGGAGGCTGGGACTCTGCACCTGCTGTGCAGCATCTCGTGCTGACAGGCGACAGGCACCTCCACTCCTGAGGAATGAGAGCGCGCCCGAAAGAGAGAGCGTTTGGAGCAGGTAAACCTGTTTTCTCAGGCAGGCTTGGTGCCTGCACGCCAGGGGTCGGGCGCGGGCCCCCTCAGTCTGACCCACGTGCGGCAGGACAGGCCACCACAGACGTTCCGGGGGAGGCTCTAGGGTCTAGGGCAGCGGCCCCCAGCCTTTTGGCACCAGGGACCGGTTTCGTGGGAGACAGTTCTTCTACGGACCGGGGCGGGGGCGGCGCATGGTACAGGCGGCGAGGAGAGCCATGGGGCGCAGGTGCAGCTTCGTCCGCTCACCCGCCCGCCGCTCGCCGCCCGCCGTGCGCCCCGGCTCCGAACGGGTCGTGGCCCGGCGCGGGCACCCCGGTCTAGAGCACCCGCAGCCACAAAAACCTTGCCCGAGAGTGAGTAATCCCTCCACGGAGAGGACGGTGGGGATGTGCCGGGGACGTGAGACGTGGGATGACCATGCCCTCCCTCAGGCCGCTCCCCACCATCACACTTCCGGTGGCCCAAACAGCCCGTGCCCTCCCCCCTCCCCCTCCCCTTCCCTTCCCTCCCCTCCTCCCCTCCCCTCCCCTCCCCTCCCCTCCCCTCCCCTCCCCTCCTCCCCTCCCCTCCTCCCCTCCCCTCCTCCCCTCCCCCGCCCCCCCGGCCCAGTGCACAGGGCCTGGCCTGTGACTGCCTGGCTCCTTTCATGCCCTGGCCCCAACCCTGCCCCTCTGTCACCTCTGTCTAGGAAGGATGCAGCCAGCAAGTGCCCCCTGGCCCTGGCCAGTGTCATCTTCCCAAGCCTGAAGACCCCCGGAGCGTGGGTTCTCACAGTGGGTAGCAAAGAGCTACCTCGGCTCTCATTCAAATGCACATTCCCAGGGTGGCTGCACAGAGATGCTGAACTTCCTGGGACGCAGAAATCTGTACTTATCACAGGAACCCCGGGGGATCTGACATCAGTGGCACCTTGAGAAACACTCCACAGCCCAGCCGGCCGGCCTTCCCTCACACCTGGACACCCACCCCTTCCCATCCTGCTCTGCCCAGCTTCAGAATTCTGCAGATGCCGGTCTGCATTCCCATGCATCCATCTGAATGCAGCACCCCCAGGAAGTCTTCTGGAATCTCCCCCTTTAAATGCGCCCCCTTCTCCTCCCCGCTTCCTCCCCTCAGGCCCACCCGTACAACCCCAGGGACCCACGTGCTCCACCAGAGACCCCGAAAAAAAAAAAAAAAAAAAAATTGTTAAGCCATGAATTCATTCATTTAATTGTTTTTTAGTCAATCAGAGACATATGTAACTGGCAATTACAAACCCAGAAAGGGGTCCTTCGTGCCAGGGGCCCTGCCCATCCCTCCCTACCCTGCTCTTTGCACACCAGCAGATTCCTTGCCCCCAACCCCGGGCATAAGGAGTCTTGTTTGCCAAGAGCGAGGGCTGTGCCCTGTTTCCCAACAGGCCTGAAGAGTGCACATCACCTTGAGCCGAGGCGAACTTGTCTTCTTCTTTAGGTCTGGTCTCCTGGTCCTTGAGGTCTGGCCACTCTTGGGGTTCCCTGAGTGAGGCTGAGAGGTTTCCAGTTGGGACCGTCGCTGGGACCTTCTCGAAGCCTGTGGTCACCTGCTACAGTGTGGCTTGTAGCCCGGTCTTTCTCAGGCCCTTGGATCGCTCCTCCCTTCCCCTCCCTTCCCCTCCCCTCACCCCTCCCCTCCCCCATTAGGCCCGCAGCCCTGCATTGCAAGTCACCTTTCTGAGTCTGTCTTTTCACCTGTTAAATGATAGGAGTGAAAACCTGATAGAACTTTTGTGAATATAAATCAGAAAATGCGAGAAAACTGCTTCCCCCAGTGAGGCCATGCAGTAAGCACTCAATAAAATGTCTCATACTTTACAAGAGAGGGAGTTCACCTTTGTCAGATCTGTAGGAATTTCCCGGGGTGAGAGTGCTATTTAAAAACAAATATTTTTTTTCTTTTCAAGTTCCAGCATTGAGAATGGTTCCCAGTGCATTTTAGGTGAAAAACAAACAGAAAGGCTAACCTTTTGTGCTGTGGTGTTTGGTTACAGATCAGGGGTGGGTAAAGGCCGAGAGAAACCTGGTCTCAGAAGAGGGACCATTCTGGACCTGTGCACCTGGCCGTCAGCAGCTGACATCCCCAATGGAACAAAGGGATCGTGTTCCCACCGGCCCCGAAGCCCAGAGGGCAGGCACGGAGCCCACATTCATCCCCGACGGCCCTGCTCCCAGCCCAGTTCAGCTGACAGCCGCGTCCGCTGGACACGCTGGGGGACACGCCCGCCTCGGGGTGGTGTGTGCAGACCTATTATCCAAGACCCAGCCCTGCAGAGTCAGGAACAGGACACTTGGCGTCAGAACCTGCAAGTTTGCATTGAAGGGTGGGACCTGCCGGGGCTATGACTCAGGAAGGTCAGGGCTGAGGCAGTGAGAATGCCGTGACCTGCTGCCTCTCCCCGAAGAGTCATCAGGCTTGAAAGGAGGCTGGTGGCCTGATTCTGAGGCGGGAGGGGACTGAGCTTTCGGGAAGGAGTAAAACCACCACGCCTCGCTCAGCCAAAACCTCACAAAGAGGGTAAATCAGCGCCCAGGTCCCCTGGCCTTCCTCGGTGCAGGGGAGCTCGGTGCATGCTTCCAGCGAGGTATGGGGACAACCGCGCCTTGGAGTGCTCCGTGGGGAGTTGCCCAGCGCCCTGTGGCTGGTGTGCTGACAAGACTCTGCTGAGAACAGAGGTTCACTCTGCAGACCTGTGATTTACACTCAGGATAAGCAGGACTCTCCAAATAAGGCAGACTTTAATTCTATTTAATGTGACCCACATGGAGCCGTGTTAGACCCTTTCTTGCTCCCTTAACCACTGTCACAGCCGATGAAGGGACACAGTCTAGAGTGGAGACGCCCCATCACAGCCATCATCGCTTTAGGTTCATCTCTGGAGGATTTCACTTGTAGGGTCACTTGCTGGATCGCTGTCCTAGGGCCACCGTAACAGGGAAGCACGAACCGGGCGACTTAAAGCACCGCAAGTTTATTCTCTCACGGTCTGGAGGCCAGAGGTCTGCGGTCGAGGGGTCAGCAGGGCCGTGCCCTCTGGGAGGGTCGGGGGAGGGTGTCCCCGCCTCTCTCCCGCCTCCCGGCGTTGCCGGGGGCAATCGTGGCATTGCTCAGGTGCCGCCGCCTCCTTCCTCTGCCGCTGGCACCTCATGGTGCTTTCCTGGGGCTCTGTCCCCACGTGGCCGCGGCCCTTCTCAGAAGGACGCGCGTCACTGTGGACCAGGGCCCACCCTAACGGCCTCATCTTAATTTATGTCTGCAAAGACCCTATTTCCAAATAAGCTCACTTCACAGGCACAGGCTTAGAACTTAACCCTATCTTTGGGGGCGGGGGTGGGAGTGCACAACTCACCCCTTAGCAATCCCCACCTTCCAGTCCGAGGTATTTTTAAAAACAGACAGAGCTGATAGACTCGGTAGCATGCTTTCCCGCCTTCGCGCCTGGGTCCCCTTGAACTCACGGCTGGTGTTCGGTTTCCTGTCGCGCACCCGCTAAACTCAGGTCCCTGGAGGGCGCGGAGCCCCTCCCCCAGGAAAGCGCCCACAGATGCTCCGGGTGCCGCGTCCCTCCAGAGTCCCCCCGCCCTGTGCTCGGAGGGCTCTCCACCTTCTGCTGTGAATGTGTTAATTTGTCACTGAACCACCCACCGGAGGGGCCGCCCTGGTGTCCGAAGTCCCCAGTTCTGTGTCTTCCTCTTGCTTGTTTTCTAAAGGACAGCGTTTGAAGCTCTCAGCGCCACTGGTGACGGCAGGCTCTGGTCCCCACAAGCCCCGGGGGAAGTGGGGAGAAAGAGGGATGCTAACGGCGGAGAGAGGGCGGGCGCAGGGCGAGGGGCTGCGTGGGGACAGACCCCTGGGGGGCACGAGCCGCGGCTTGGAGGAACAAAGAGCGCGAGGGGTAAACGTTCGCTTCGCTTTGTGCGCCCTGCTGCCGCCAGCCGCAGAATGAATGGGACCCATGAAGGCTGTTGTCTGCTTGACTGCGATGCCAAGCGCGTGATGAGACAGCAATAAATATTCATGCTTTCCATTACTGGCAGTTTTCATTTGCATGTTACTCTTTAGAAATGATAGCAAAAATGCTCACAGTGTAAAAAAATATATAGAGAGAGAGATTGCTTTGGCTGACAATAAAGGGGTTTGTCTCTTGGTGGGAGATGAAATATTCACATTAATTTCAAGGATTTTCCTGTGAGTGTGTTGAGGTCTTAGCCTGCTGGATGCAGCACTGTATGCATTGCCCTTTCATATAAAGTCTGTGTCCAAAACAGCATTGGTATTTTTTTCTTAAAAGCAAGATATACGAGAGAAACTAATTCACAAAGACATTGAGAGCCAAAAATATTAATAATAATACAAGCTGTCAATAAGAAGAGTAGAGAATTAAAGACACATTTTCCCAAGTTAATGTTAAAACAAGCAAGGGCATCCATGGACTAGATGTACTTTGAGTCGCTTAGTCCTTTTCTAGAGCAATAGAACGTGGAGGTCAAGGAGGAAATTGGAAGAAAACTCCATAATCTCATGGAAAAATTATAAAAAGATGTCCCAGAGGGATGGCTGAATATATTCTTCTATTCAAAAGAGTGATCAAGAGAAAGACAAATAAATCATCAGAGAAAGCTGAGCAAATACACATTTTTCTGAAGTGGACACATTTCGAGGGCAGCACACACCCGGGTAACCCTCCCTGTCACCCTGTTCTCTGCAGACGTCCCGCTCAGGGGTGTCCAGCCTGAAGCTGGGCAAGATGACCCTCTAGGCGGTGAAAAGAAGACACAGTTACGTTTCCAATCCCCTCCTTTACGATTTCTATCTGGGAGTGTGATCTCTAACACACGTGATTTGTTAGTACAACAGTATGCTCCATAATTCATAGATAAATTGGGAGCTGCCTGCTCAAAGGTTTCTGTTGATGGGATGTGTGCCTGGACACTTCCCACAAGACTGGACATCGGCAGGGCATGGAGACGAGGAGACAGTGGGAGGCGAGGTCATTACGGACCCAGAAGTGTTGACGCAGGAGGCCCTGCCTAAAGCAAGTAAAGGCACCGCTGACCTGACGGTGGGCGTCCACACGCGACCTGAGAAACAGGCTTTACTGTTCAGGAATTTTCATGGTGTAGAAAAGAACTTTAAAAAAATACTCTAAAAGATTTTTTTTTAAACTAAAGTGCATAGGCTTAGAGCTCGAAAGAGTTCACGGCTGGTTTTTAGTATATGAAATAAGATTTAAAGCTTATTTGTCGATGTAAGACTTTATTTGCATTTAGCATAGACTGTGATTTTATCTACTTCCGACACCAGGTTTTGACAGCGTATAATTTTCAATACACCCTCCCTTCCAAGACACACGTTGACAGAATTTGGGGAGCGAGACATTAGTGCTTCAGATCATTTGTCTGAAAGGAAAAAAAAGGGATTTCGTTCATTTGTGTTTGTTTTTCAAGAATAGTTTTCTCCAAGGAGATCGAACCCTGTTACGAGTCTTGGTTTCATGAGGAAGGCAACGGATTTGTTGTCTTTTATTTCGTATTTGGTGTCATTTCTGTGCTTCCTCAGCCTTGGCCAACAGGTGGGGACTGGAGCAGCAGGGCCACGGGAAGAGTGACAGCACTGCCACCTCGGGTTCAGTCCACAACGGAACCAGACGGAACCCACAGCCCGAACCCCTCTGCTTCCTGGGGGCTGGAGGGTGTCACTCACAGGTGCTTTCAAAGGAGTTCTCCTGCGTATTACTTGGGGTTCCTTTCTCCAGACCCCAGGACACCGCGAGTCGTGATGGGAGAGGGGACAGGACCCCGAGCAGCATTTATGAGTCACGTTCCTCTATGAAAGTTGATCTCAGATAAATGGTCTGAAGAACTAATGCCTCACCCGTCAACTTCTGCCGACGTGTATCTTAGAACAGAAAATGTATTATATGCTGTCAAAAAGCCAGTGTCAGAAGTAGATAAAAATCAAAGCCTGTGCTAAATGCAAGTAAAGTTTTAAATCTACAAAGACTTCTGAATACCAACTTGTGCCCAGCAAGTGTCCTGTGACACCCTCCCGCCTTGGGATGAATTCCTTCTGCAAGCACTGTGGTCCTCATGCAAAGACCCCCAGGGGAGGGCCCAGGGGTCTGTGAGTGTCCATATTCCCAGGGCATGTTCAGTGTTGGTGTCCCTTCTGCTTAGCACCGGGCCTTGAAACTCCCAATGTCATTGACATCTCATCAAAACTCTCCTGAAAAGTGGGGCGAGGAGGTAGCAGGGAGCTGGTGTTTCCGAGGCTCCAGGTGACACGGGACAGAGGCGGCAGCAGTCCCCCCCCACCCCCCTCTGACCCCGGCCCTGGTCCTGCGGTGGGTCAGCAGCCTCAGGCTTCAGCCGTGACCTTGTCCCTGCTGGAATCCACTGTGGTGGGGACAGGAGGCCCCAGGGTTCTGATGCTGCAGCCTCTGACCTAGGACAAGACCTCAAACCAGGGTTTACCTGCCCGGCTGCTGGGACCCCCATAAATGGTCATTGAATCAGAACAAGTTGAATATGGTCGGACGCTCTTTAGATCAACAAATACTCCTCAGAACTACTGTTGCTGAAGTTCTTTGGCATTTTCCTTAAGAATCAAGATCTCTTAAAGGGTTAATTCATAATTTCAAAGAATCAGCCAACTGACTCGACACGTGCAGCCATACAAGCACGGATGCCAAATGCCAACCTGACGATGGAACTCAATCCCCTGGAGAGCTCTGGTGAGTCCTGGGGTCAGGGGCCTGGGAGGGGAGCAAATTCAATTACTCCTTCTTGAGGTGATACAGAGTGAGTGGTTAATGGAAACTCCAACGATTGTCCACTCCTCCTTCAACATTTAATCATCCGAGTGCTTTCAAAGAGGATGATTATAGGCAATCATTGCCCATTAGTTATTCTTCCCCATGTCCCTGTAATTATACAGCCTCACTGCCAGCCCATTTGCTCAACTGAGCTAGCCAGAGTGAGGACAGCTCATCGATTTGCAAAACCAAACAGCAGCAGAAATTGGAGTAAAAATATCCCCTTTCTGTGGCTCCAAAGCTTAATAAGAAAGAACCGGGGGTCTAAAACTAGAAGTCCTTCCTGTGTGGGGCAGGTGTGCCGCGTGCAGCTAAAAACGACATGGCACCTGCCACCCGACGGTGGCTCCCAGGGGACCACACAGGTGTGCACGCACACACGCGCACACACACACACACACGCCGCATCACCTCCCCACACAGAGGAAACACACCTGTGGACACACATACACATACCATGCCTCCACCTTCATTTCTCTACACAGAGAAACTGCATACTTACACATACACCACCACCACGTTACATCCCCCACCATCACCACCATCACCATCACCACCACCATCACCATCACCACCACCATCATCATCATCACCATCACC
>NC_041223.1:2043415-2084562 GCF_002837175.3 Physeter macrocephalus | reverse complement strand
CACCATCACCATCATCACCATCACCACCATCACCATTATCACCATCATCACCATCACCACCACCATCATCACCATCACCACCCCCATCGCCATCACCATCATCATTATCATATTTATCACCATCATCAGTATCATAATTATCAGCACCATCATCATTACCATAGTTATCAGCACCACGAATACCACCACCTTGGATTGTTCTCCATTCAGTCATTCAGCTTCCTTATGCACACTTACCCCTTTGTTCATTCATTTATTTAGCACTAAGTGCTTCCTGTATGTGTTCATCATTTTTCAGGCCTTGGAGAAACAGAAATAAATAACCCATAGTCCTAAGGGTCTCACAGACTATAGGAAATACAGAAAAGTAAACTTTACTGTATACATGCCACCCGCTTCTTATACAAGTCAGACTCTAAAAGCAAGGCATATAATACAAGTCTGAAAAGAAGCTTCAGTGTTTGAATAAGGAGGGGTACCCACTCACTGAGGGGAACCAGACCAGCAAACCAGGAAACATCCCTCATCGCCATGCACTCTAGTACGTGGATTTGCACACCTCCAGGGGATGCACTGAGCGAGATCCCAGCACAGTGTCCAGAGTGATGGGTGCACACGTTCCCTCTGGTGCCCCAGCCTGAGCATGTGCACACCCCCAAGCTGGACGTCTGCAGAGAACAGAGTGACAGGGGAGCTCATCTCGGTATGTGCTGCCCTCGAAATGTGTCCACGTTAGAAGACATGGGCATTTGCTTAGCTTTCTCTGATTTATTTAAGTCTTTCTCTTTATCACTATTTTGAATAGAAGAATATATGGCAGGCTCTGGAACCGTGTCATTCTGCTTTGGTCTACAGTCAGAAATGCTGCATTAGGTCACACTGCCTTTAAGAGAAAGGGACAAGGATCCCACCCTAAAATGATGTTGATTTTTTTAAAAGCTTTTTCTAGATACATGCATATATCTGTTTAAAAACAGAGAAGGGCCTCACGTCCTAGCATTCACGGAGTGTTTATTACATGCTAGCAACCATTTAATCCTCACATAAACTTACGGGCAAGGCACTATTCCGGCTTGCACTTTAGCTGAGAAAATTAAGGGTCAGAGCAAAATCAAGACTGCAAATTGTAATCAACGACACTGCAATTTAAAAAGAAGATTGCAAATCTTGTATGTCGGAGCCGGGATTTGTACTCTGGTTGTCCTGACCCCAAACCGTGTATCCTTGACAGCCATGGAGCAAGAGTTTCTCCTCCCCAGACGCAACCCGTCAGCCAAGACAGCTCCCATCAACATGGCGTTGAACTTCCTCCCAGCTCCTTCCTCTGCCACCCCATCATCTTTTCGGTGAATTCAGCACCAGAATGTGGGAAGCAGAGGTGGGTTTTCCCCGCCTGGATTCCTGCGCGCTCTCTTCCACCTTCATTTTCCAGCAAGATGCTGCTCGGAGCTGCCACGTTGGAATAGCCATATGGGCAGTGGACGTCCGGAGACGGCCTCAGTCTCTACATAAAGCACCAAATTAAACTCACTGACCAAGGACAGCTGGGCTGAAGCCTGCTGTGAACTACACCGTAAAGAATGAAGCCACAGTGCTAAATGGTGGCTGGTTTGTGATGTCTGGTGATGAGGCTTCATCACTGTACCTGCGGCCTTCACTGTCAGTACACCTGTGTCTGCAGCCCAGAGGTGCAGATGCTTCGTCCTCCTCACGAAACTTAAACGTCTCCACGCAGAGGAGGAAAGGGGTCAAACCACCGTCTCAAACCACCCAGGGAGCATTTAATGGAGAAGTCTTCCAAGTTACAAAGTGGGTCTTTAATTTCCACTCACGTTTATAACAAATATTGAAGATCTCAGCGCCCTTTGCAGCCCCACCAGTTGTGGTTCCTGGTGTGAGGTTCCACCTAAAGTCAAGTCACCGGGTGTCCTAACCACATCCCAGACGGCCGAGCTCTGAGCCAGCCTTGTCTTGGCCACGACTGCCTGCCCCGCTGCCTCTCCTAGGAAACCTGGAGAGTTTTGACTGGATTCACTGCCTCTTATTAAAAATTGCATTTAAGGGACTTCAGTGGCCATCCAGCGGTTAAGACTCCGTGCTTCCAGTGCAGGGGGTGTGTGCTTGATCCCCAGTGGGGAAACTAAGATCCCACACGCCACACGGTGCAACCAAAAAAAAAAAAAAAAAAAAAACTGCATTTAAAAGAGAGCTCCCGATACAAGGTTCTTACTATGAATCAGAAAAATGGCACACTTCAAACTTTCACCTGCTTTGATAAGCCTGTTACCATTTAGGCCCCTCTTAGGCAACTCCAGCCAGAAAATAAGAAGTAGACCTACCGGGTGGCCTGTCCACCCCAAGGGTCAGCCTCTGGCTGCTGTTTTGTATTTTATAGATGTATTTAATATATAGTATGTTGACCCTTGAACAACTTGGGGTTATGGGTTGACAATTTGAGTATAACTTTATAGTTGGCCCTCTATATCTGAGGTTGTATACTTACTGGAAAACATCTACGTATGAATGGACCCTCGCAGTTCAAACCTGTGCTGTTCAAGGATCACCTATACGTGTTTATATTAAAATATCATTTATATATATTATTTTAAAATATATAATACCTATATACTATATACATGTACATTCATATTGTATATACATAATAAACACATTTTTAAAATCCATTTGGGGTTGCTGAAGGCCTTGGAGCTATGTGCGGTGTACGTCTCCAGGGCCAGGAGACCTCGGTTCTGGACCTCTCTTGGGCTGGCTGGCTGGATCACTTTGGGAGAATCTCATAACTGCTCTTGATTTCTTCCCCAGAAGACAAGGCACCTCCCAGAGAGTGTGTGTGTGGTGGGGGGTGTCTGCCCCGTATCAGAAACGTATCGCAGAGGGGCCTTTTCTTCTCTCAGCTGAGATCCCGGCTGTGGGCAGCAAGGGGGAGCCAGGACACAGGGCCTGTCAGCCGCCCCCCGAGCCACGGAGCCAACAATGCAAAAGGCTCTGGGCTCCAGAGGGAAGAGAGAAAGGGGGCTGGGGAGGCGAGGCCCCATCTCAGATGAACATCCAGATGTTCATCTACCGTCTGGAGCAGTGTCACACCTGCAGGAGCCAGGCCACCGCCCGGAGGAGACCAGGCCGGCGCCTTGGCCACCCTCTGCCCTGTTCCTGGCCTCCACTGCTCACTTAGACGCAGAAGTGTGTCCCCAGCTTCAACGCTGGGCTGCGATTGGGCACCAAGGAGGATCTGTTTTAACCTCACAGTTCAAGTTATTTATAGGTTTTAATCACAGCCTTAAATAACAGAGGAAATCATCACACATTACAGTTGTCTGAAGCCACTGAAACATTCTCTCAGCATTTTTTCATTTTCAGCTCGGCCTTCAGACCCTTGAAAGCTGGTGTCCTGGGTGGGTGCTGCTCTGGGAGGGGAGGGATCCTTGCTTCTTCTTCTCTCTCCCTGCAGCCAGCTACCCACCCCCTCCCTGGGGCCGCCCTCTGTTCAGGCAGCCTCACAGGTCCCCAAACAAATACAATATCACGTTACAAAATTAAAATTACTGTAGTGGTCATTTAGTGTAAATTCTTTTTTCCACCAAGGACACTGTGGAGTTATTTTTCTGATTATAAAAATACCCCACACTATCAGTGCCTGAAACAGAAACACGGTTCATGCACTGATGGGGTTTTTTTTTGGTTGAATTATTTATCTATCTATTAATTTATTCGGTGGATCCATTTTTAATTGTTTTATTCTGTCATTTCTTTCGGTGCTCAAAATCTTTGTTACTGAGGAGTTTCTGGTGAGCTCCTAGTAGAACTTGCATTGTGGCATCCTTTCAACCACGGAAAACACGTTCTTCATCATTTTTGGCTGATGATTTTTTATTTGAATTTTTGAGTAATATTTACACAGGGGTCAACATCTAGACCCACAGAAGGTCACAGGGCAGTTGGTCACTCTCCCACCCCGTCCCCAGGCACCCGACCTCCTTCTCAAGAGGCATCAGTGGAACCACCTTCTTAGGTATCTTTCGAGAGACATCGTGGCATCTAGAATCGCACACACAGGCACATTTTCAAGGAGGACGTGGGAGTTGCTGCAGCGTCACCGTGGGCATGGAGCCACGTTCATGACCAAGGGAATCAGGGATCGCGGATCGCGGAGGGGCTGCCTGTTAGCAGCACTCGACCAAGCACACTCACTGCCCCTGACCCAAGGCTTCTCTGTTTTCCATCAAAGGCTCTGAAATACTGAGTCAAATCACTGGCTAGGGAGTGGAATCATCACGACTTGATCCAACCCAATTTTTCTAAGTTTCTGTTAACTTTACTCAAATATGAGAGCTCATTATTTTTATTTTTTATCTATTTTCTTGTGCTGAAGAAAAGAATAGTGTTTATTGCAAGGTGTCAAATAAGAAGAATGGGCCACTTATGCTCAAAAGACTTAAAGTCCCTAATGGCTTTCAGGGAAGGTTTTTTAAAAATTAATTAATTAATTATTTAATTGCAGTATAGTTGATTTACAACTCTGTGTCAGCTTCAGGTGCACGCAAAGTGACTCAGCTATATATATATATTATATATATTATATATAAAATATACAATGTATATATAATATATTTTATATATATATATATATATTCCTCCCCAGATACTCTTCCCATACAGGTCGCTACAAAATACTGAGTACAGATAGCTCATTATTTTTAATTTTTCCACTTGCTTTGAAGTGTCACATTACATATTATCTCATTAATAGTATGTTCACACTACAGCACAATCTCCAAATTTAGTAGAAATCTGCATGTTTTCTTTTCTTGACTTTTTCTCCTTCAACTCAAATGGCCTGGGGTTGGTTCTAAAGTGTGTAGGTTCATATGATCCCCTAAAATCAGTTTTACTTACTTCCAGGTGACTAGAAACAAAAGGGAATTCTAAATTCTACCCGAGAGAACGCTAAAGGACTCGTACTCAAAGAAAAAAATACATGTGTGTATATCAAGGAAAATGAGCCATTCACATCCACTAGCAGCAAAACGAGTGAATCTCAGAATCATAAAACTGAGCCAAAGAAGCTTGTCGCCAAAACTGCACACAGCAGGCCTCCTCCAGAGACATGGGCCATTCATCAGGGATGCACAGCATATGCGGAAAATTAAACAGAAATGTTAAAAACAAGAGTTTATCCTGAAGGTAAGGCTGGTGGCTTCCTCATGGGGGCTTGTGGAAAGGGACCCCCAGGGCCAGTGTTGTGAGAACAGAGGATGTGGTTTTGCCTAAATTTAGACAAGGTTGATTAATCATTGATTTTTCTTTTATTTGGACCTAAATAGACCCACAGCTGGCAGTTCATGTTGAATAGCCTGGAACAGATTACATCACCCCCATTCGATTTGCACACGTGACTGGTTTCAGGTCACTGTCTTATTGGAACCACAGAGAGTTTTCACTTTGCTTATTTTTCATTTTGCAACTGACTGTACATGAGAGAAACACCACTACCGGAGAGGCCTGTGGTCCTGCCCCAGGCTCTTCTGTGGTCGCCTCCGTGAAGGTCACTTGTCTTTCAGGGACAGGACATGATGTCTCCACATTCCTCTGTCTGCCTGGGGCCGGTTCGGTCAGCCTCCCATTGGGAGCCCAGCACTCTGAGCAGTTTCCCATCTACACCCAATTCCCCCCTCCTTCTGGCTCCATCTCTCTCTCCCAGCCACGGGAGGGCTCAGCTTTTCCTTGAAGGGGGAAGGGAGGAAGGGTTAGATCACACGAACCCGACAGCTTTGAAGATATTTTGGCAAATTTGAATAATTTATTGTGATTAGGAGCTGCACATTCCTCCCTTGTAGCTCAGAAACGCCGAGATTTCAAAGCCATCCAGCATCCCAGAGCCAGTGACACCACCTGTGTCGGAGGAGGAAGCCTTCAGGACCTTGGAGAAGCCGTACTTCGCCAGGAACAGGAGCGCTTGGTCTCCTCTCCCCTGACTGTTCTGGAAGAGACGACGTGACATGCCAAAGACACACCAAATGTACGGAGGGGCCTGATAACAAGCCCAGGGCTTACTGGGCATCGAAGTCAATTGGAAGTTGAATTTTGGGATAAACCATTGCCCTAGTTGGGGCAGATGCCTGAGATCTATTTCTGCAAAATCCTGGGAAAGCCAGTACCCACAGTTATGAATGTGTAAGGGCAGCAAAAATGGTTGTAAGATGAAGATACCCACCAATGAGATGACAACTCTGACACCCAGACCTTCCTCTCTGCGTAAAACTACTTCCGTCTCTGCCCAGGGCGCCGGCATCTTTGTTGGCCAATGCATTGCTAAGCCACAGCTTCATCGTGCTGTGTAACGACACCTCCAAAGCTCAGGGCTCACGGCACGGGTGCCCTGCGCCTGCTCCAGCCCTGCAGGGGGTCTGGGGCTCAGCTGGTCCAAGGTGGCTTGGCTGGGAGGCCCTGCCTGGTCTTAGGTACAGGCTGCAGGTTGGATTTGAGTCGGCCCAAGTATCTCATCCTCCAGAGACCAGTGTTCTCGCAATCAATGGCAGGACCACAAGAGCCAAGCCCAGCACACAGCGCATGGAAAATTTCTGATGACATCACATTCACTCACACTCCATTGGCCAAGGCAAGTCACATGACCGAACTCAAAGTCCACAGGGAGGGACTTATCTCCTGCCCCAAGGGGAGGGGGTGTCTGCTGAGAAACCCTCCGTTCATCATGGGGGCCGTCACCACGGTTCCTCCCTGGTTATCGAACCTTGAACATTTGAATGCAATGCAAGATGACTACAAAATAAAGTTACAGATCTTGCAGGACGCATTATCCCGTGGAATCAGTGAAAGTAACGTGGAAGAATTATCTGACTCTCACACAGAGGCACAAGCGTGTGAAGGCCCACATCAGTTGTGGCGAAAAGAGAAAAGCAGCTTAAATGGTGGCAAAGCACAAATTCACAAGAGAACCGTTCAAAGGTCAGGAGAGGCCTTTGCGGAAACTGACCCACACATTGCAAAAATTACCTTCTTTATGCTTCCTAATGGGAAAGGAGGGATCCTGCTACCTTAAAAAAATTCTATGGAGAAAAATTATACCAGAAGACGTCCCACAGCAATTGATTCCTTCCTGTTTTTAATAAGTATTGTCAGAATTGCAATGAAAACCTAAATTCTGCTAAATACGTGAGAAAAGTCATTTATTTGCATGGCTTCCAGTTTTATTTTTTGATATAATGCCCCAAACCGAAACTGTTTATGCATTCTGAATTTTTGGTGCCCACTTTAAGCAAATGCCTGGTTAGTGGATAGTGAGGCCCTTCTGAACAGAGATTTGGGGTTTAGGCTCAGAGACTGGGAGACCGGCTCCAGTCTCAATGTCCGTGACAACCTGGTCACTTTGGATTTGTTGTTTAACCTTCCATGGCTGAGTTTTCTCATCCACTCCTCACTGAAAAGGTCAGGGAGATAATGTATCCAAAGCAAACAACACCTAGCACATAGGGGCACTCAATAAGTGGTATTATTATCGAGATTATCACATCGTCCTATTTCTGCTTCTAAACTTGTATTTTTTCTCTTTATTATGGTACATATTATTTCAGGTTATCTAACTGCAGTAAAGTTCCTATAACTAAATTGAGCAACATACACTGAACTCAAACAGTCTACACATTTTCACCTGTTCTTCTGGAATCTATTATATATTACATAAGCAAAAGAGGATTAAAACTCAGAAGAAATATGATGTTTATGCAAAAATTAACATGTCCTGAAGGGATATAACTAACTATAGTCAAACAGTTCCTGTGCAGCTGGGTGTAAAATTCATGTGTTCAGTGATAATTTAAGCATAAAGTTACGTAGAGGACACAATGGGGTGGCGGAACGCACATCTGGAGCGATCCACGTGGAATGTTTCTCCCACCCTCTCTGCACGTCATTCACCTTACCTGTTGCCTCGGTCTGTGCACAGCAGAAGACGTGTGAGTGACCAGAAAGGGAAGGAGAGAGGAAGGAAGGGGGGGAGGGAGGAGGGGGAGGGAGCCCACTGCTTCTTAAAGCTCGTTATTGCAAAGACAACATGAAATATTCTGTGTTGTTCAGCATTTGAAATCAAATACATTAGTCCAGGGCGAAAGTTAGTTATTAGAGAAAAGGTGGATGGTCAGCATTCTTTGGGGGAGGAAAGGTGTTTGTACGTCACAGCAGCACATACAGCCAGGAAGGCACCGAGACCATGTGCTGTATCTGAACTGAGGGGTCAGCACAGGCTGTAAAATGCACAGTAAAATCCCTGGGTCATGAGATAAAGCCCATTCTGGGTGCAGGAAGCAGCCTGAACAAAGCCACAGAGCCACAGGAGAGCACAGTGCGTGTGTGCGTGTGTGTGTGCGTGTGTGTGTGCATGTGTGTGTGCATGTGTGTGCGCGTGTGTGCGCGTGTGTGCATGTGTGCGCGTGTGTGTGTGCATGTGTGTGCGTGTGTGCGTGTGTATGTGCATGTGTGTGCATGTGTGTGTGCATGCGCGCGCGCGTGTGTGCACGTGTGTGTGTGCACGTGTGTGTGTGTTGGGCTGCAAGTGATTGGTGTTGCCAACACATATGACACTGGAAGGAAAAGGGTGGGTGAACGCAGTGGAGAAGAAGGCAGGGTCCAGCCACGGGCTTCGTACACCATTCTGATGGATTGAATGAATCATCAAGGTCAGTGTTAAAAAATGGGGTGAGGCCTGACCCCTCTCTAAACTGGAGGAGAGCTGTGCTCGCCCTCCCCTGAAAAAGGCACGTATGCGTGTTAGCACAGACGCACGGCATCCAGCACACAGCACAGATATTTATACACTCACAAGTAAACCAGCAACTGAAAGTCCCCACCGACCCCGGGGCGGAGGGACCATGGGGAAACAGCTCATCAAACCTTTCACTCCAGGGGGAGCGTGGAAGGTGAGTTGGCACGGGAAAACCGGGAGAAGGACCTCCTGGTGGCCCGGAGAGTCCCCAACGCGATCAGCACCGTGAAAATGCAATACAGCCTCACCCCCCGCCGCCGTCACTCCTGCAAAACAGGAAACACCTCATGCTTATCCCGTGGCTCAGGAAACAGGAAGCGCCTCAAGTAGAATAGACGTGAAAGACCTGTGGTCTCCTCCAGCAGGACAGCCCGGGGGCTGGATGGAGCCGATAAGAAACAGTATGGCAACTGGGCAAACCAGACCCAGAATGGGGAAAAGAATGAAGGGCGGCACAGAAGGTTCAGGTAAGATGCAGCCTGGAAGGACCGAGCTCAAGGCACAGAAGGAAACCCCAGCAGGGCCTCCCAGGTTAGGAGGGCTGATGGCAGGGCCTTCCCTGGCGGTCCGGTGGTTAAGACTCCACGCTTCCACTGCAGGGGGCACGGGTTCGATCCCTGGTCAGGGGACTAAGTTCCTGCATGCCGCGTGAAGTGGCCAAAAAATAGAAAATAAAAGAGGATTGATTGCAATAGGCCAGGAGAGAGCAGACAGACGGAGCTCGGAAGGTGTAGCAGGAAGGACGGGAACATAATAATAGGATGAGGTATCGGGGTAAAGTGGTCAGGACTTGGCTTTCAGGGGAAAATATCTATCTGGGTGCAGAAGGCAAAGAGGCTGGTAGATGCCATGCAGAAAGGGGAGGTCCCGGTGATACTGCCAGACAGTGACTGAGCACACGCGCGTTTGTAAAGTATTCGGGGGATGCTCTGCGTGTACCCAGGACAAAGAGCTGTCACCCTCCGCACTGCCTCCTGTGATTTCAGAGACATCGTCTTCCTCTCCCTGGCTATTCAATGCTGGGATTCCTAAAGCTTGTTCCTGCTAATTCTTCTCTTCTCATCCTGAACTCTCTCCCTGAGAAATCTCACCTGTGACCCCAACTCCAGTCAGCCTTCAAATGAAGATGAATTTCAGATTCTTATCTCCAGCCCAGACCCCTTTGATGAGCTCAACATCAGTCTGTGTCTCTAATTGCATTTCCACTTGGACATCGTAACTCAAATTCAAGATAAAAGGAACAAACTCCACCTCCCCTTCCAGACCGTCTTCCAGGGCTCTCTGAGTTGGCCCCCAGCACCAGCATCAAGACAGCTCTGCAGCCCAGCGAGGGCACCTCTTACAGCCTCACGTCCGATCTGTCTTCAGAGTGTGTTTCTCCCCCGCGTATCCCTGGAATTCACCCATTTCTCTCCATCTTCTCTGCCACCACTCTTGTCCATCGAGGCCTCCTCAAGGTCCCTGCCCACCCTCCTGACTGCTCACTGCACACCACTTTGTTCCTCCCTAGACCGCCCGGGGTGCCACGGCCAGAGTGGCTTTAGGGGACATGAATTGCTTGTCCCTCCACATCCACGTTCTAGACCCTTCCAAACAGCGACCCAGATGCCCAGCCACACCGGAGGGTGGGCGGCACGGACCCCGTAGACCAACGTGCATTTTGCCCACAAGGATTCTTTCAAGTCAGGCGTGCATCCAAAGACAGATCAATTGAGATTATTTAATCGAGATTCTGGGGCTTTTCGAAAATTCTCCAGGAAGCAGAATTTTTCTTCCCCGCTGGCCAAGAAAACAGAGCTTGTACCCAGATGGCCATCTTTGAACAAGCCGTCTCCCTTCCTCCCTCCGTCAGGATCCTGGAAAGAGCTCCAAGGAGCCGAGCCCAGGGTGCAACACAAACCAGGCCACACTGTTGCAGCCTAGATGGAAACTTCCTCAAGTTACATGAACCAACAGGCTCACCCGCTCGGATTTCCTAGACCAGCCTGATGCAGATTTTCTGTAAAATAGAGCGAAAGCTTCTAAATGTTGTAGCTAACGTGTCATGAGCCTCCGGGCGAAAGTGCTCCAGGAGCATCTCATGACTCCTTTTCTTCGCATAAAACCCAAAGACCCTTAACCCAACCCCCAAGGCCCTGGCTGATCTGGCCGCTTTCCTTCCAGACGCTTCTCAACCGACTCTGCACTTTGCTCTCTGCACATCCCCTGCACTGAACTGACTTCAGGCCCCTTGTCACTTTCCTGCAACGTAACGTCTTTGCACCTAGTTCTTCATCTGGGATGTTCAGCCTTCTCTCAGCCTTTCATGAAGCTACTCTTATTCACCATCACGCCCCAGGTCATTCATCTTTTGCCCCAGGGAGGAGGGCACAGTCAAATTCCTATTACACGCTTTCCTAGAATTGTGGTCCTTTCCTTCAAAATGCTTTCCGCAGTAGCTAATTCAACACCGCGTACTGTGGTTATTTGATTGTCTGCCCCTGCACTCACCGGCAAACTGTGTGAGTGACGGAGGCTGTCCGTTTCTGCTCACAGCTGCATCCCTAGTATCTGCCACAGGGGCACATGGAAGGTCCTCAAAAATGCCTGTGGGGCGGCTGGATGGACGGACTGACGGACGGATGGATAAACGGTCAGCTAGCTCTGAGGGAGAGTCAGAGACAAGAGCAGCGAGAAGTTTCTGGCTTGCGTTACGAGATGGAGTCTTTTACTGAGCTGCAGGGAGAGAAAGCTGGGCAGGGGGGTAGGGGGGACACCAGGTAAAGTGAAAGGCGGGAGACAGAGGCCATGGCCCCCACGATCACTGCAGGAAGTGCGGTTTTATCTCCCACTGTCTCAGAAGAAACACTCCGACCTTTTCAACCAGCCATTGTCTTTGTTCCACAAAAGCCAAATATCTACCTTAATCCACTTCCTGCGCCCACCCTGGTCCCCTAAGCACCTCCTGGCCCCACCCCACGTCCTCCTCCTTTCTGGATACCCACGCAGCCTGCACATACTTCAGTCCTGACCACCACTGATGAGGCTGGTCTTCCCCACACGGAGCAAGCTCTCTGAAACCCAAACAAGAAATGTGTATAATTGTATTGATGTTTAATGAAGAGAATGTGAAAATCTAGCGTGTCCACCAATGAATTGCTAAAAACAGTGTTTCTGATTAAGAGGAAAAGGACAAATTGCAAACCTTGGCATTTTTAAAGTTGAGTGGATGGATTGGGAGTTTGGGGTTGGTAGATGCAAACTATTATACAGAGAACGGATAAACAACAAGGTCCCACTGTAGAGCACAGGGAACTATATTCAATACCCTGTGATAAACCGTCGTGGAATAGAATAGAAAAAAAGAATATATATATATGTGCATAACTGAGTCACTTTGCTGTACAGCAGAAATTAACACAACATTGTAAATCACCTAGACTTCAATAAAAACATAAAAAAACAAATTCCAAGGAAGAAGAAAAAGAAACTTGAGTGGGATCCTACAGAACTAAAGATGGGAGGTATTGTGGCGTTAAAGGTTAGTTTGAAGATAAAATACCAAGGCTTAATGATAGTCAGTGCTGTCACATTGTAACCCTAATTAAGTTAGTTTTAATTTCCCTTGGCAACATCTTTGCAATCTTTTATTTCTGATTATTCAAAAACAGGTGCTTACAAAGACAGGTTATTTCAGAGATTCCCCACAATAGGAAAAATGTTTGTTTTATGTGAATTTTCCCATTCTAATTATTACTGAGACTTTTTTCTGGTGAGATTTTCATCTTGTTTATGGTTATTTATGAAATATGGAATACATGAAAAATATCCTATGGTGCACCATTATTCTTAAAGACAGTTTATGCTCATGTTCCTTAGATGCAGGCCTAGAAAGTAGGAGTCTTTGACCCCTCAGAAGAAAACTGGATGTGGGAAAAGAGAGAGAGCACAATGTTTCCAAGTAATTCAACTCTCTATAATTAATTGTCATTAACATAGTTGCCTTGGGATCGAGAAAACTGTACCCCTAATTCATCTTAATAAGTTCCCTTAAGGCCACACATTTAAACTGAGGGGGAGAAAAGCTCCAGTGAATGATAATACCTAGAAAAGCATTTTGTTTTCCTCCTCATGGTTAGACGAAGGAAGGAGAAAGTGGCCCAGTAAGCCAGTGAGCAAACGTGCTGGGCTCCTCCTGCCACAGAAGGGCGGGGTAATCGGGACTCAACGGCGGGGACTGGGCGGCTCGCAGAGGCAACCGCTGTGGCTGCCTCTGGATGTGAGCTGAGCACTGGTGTGTGAGCGGGGACGAGGAACCGGGAGACGATGGACTCTAAGGGCTGCAGGTCCAAGTGAGGCCGAGCATGGAGCCCCCGTGAGTCCTTCCTTCTTGGTAACGAGGCCGTCTACCATGATCTTTCGGCGGAGCACCTGGCATCCTGGAGCAGAAGACAGCTTTCCCAGGCTCTCCCGCGACAAGGTGGGTGTGTGGAAGGAGACCAGGTGTAAACAACTACCAGACTACCTTCCAAGGGGGCCTCGAGACCGCCTTCCCCTCTTCCTCCTCCTCCTGGCTGGGAAGCTGGGATGCTGGGATGCTGGATACCGGCCCCGGTTTGAGTGGCCCTTTTGACGGAGAGATGGAAGCTGTGAGTGGAGTTTGTCTGAACAGTGAAGGAGAAGGGGCCCGCACTTCAAGATCACACCGCAGCCCTGGAGTCTTCCCTGTAACTGTGCTTAAGACACTGGTGTGTGTGCATACGTGTGTTTGCCATCGTAGCCACAACCAGTCCTAACTGATGCCGGCCCAGGCCCTGGGCACACCTGGTTCCAGGTGAGCTCCCCTGCATCCTGGCCATGGGTTTCAGGCGCTGCTCTAGAGCTTATCTGCAAAAGGGCCCAGCACCCTGTGCAGGCCAGTCCTCCCCTTGCTCCTAAGAGCTGGGATTTCCAGGATGCTGGCTCCAGTTAGCAAACAGGCTGAAATGTACATGAACACAAGCACATACGTTCACATAAACACACATACATACACACGTGTGTGTGATGTATATGAACAAACACGCACAATCATGTGTATATGGACACATATGGGTATGTGTGCACGTGTGTGTGTGTACCTATTGTTCTTTGCGCCAGTTCATGGTGAATTTTATTCATCTATTTGGCAAAAAGCAAGGTGACCTTGCCTGTGTTCCAAATGGCCTGGATTCCAAAACTGATAATAAATTCTCACTGAGTCAAAGGCCAGTGGTGACAGCTGCTGCCTTCCCAGTCTCAGCCGGGACAGCGTGTTTGCAGGAGAGAAGGCGGAGGCTCAGAGTAACCGCGGGGGCTCAGAGCATATTCTGAAGCTGTGAACAGCCTGCGAGGCAGGGAATTCAGGTTGTGTAGAAAGAGAAATATTTAAATTCCTTTCTGATTCTCTGAGTTGTGGCATTTTCTTTAATACAGAAAGATTAAAGCAAATGGGAGGGGCTTCCCTGGTGGCGCAGTGGTTAAGAGTCTACCTGCCGATGCAGGGGACACGGGTTCGGGCCCTGGTCCAGGAAGATCCCACATGCCGCGGAGCAACTAAGCCCGTGCGCCACAACTACTGAGCCTGTGCTCTAGAGCCCACGAGCCACAACTACTGAGCCCGCGAGCCACAACTACTGAAGCCCATGCGCCTAGAGCCCGTGTTCCGCAACAAGAGAAGCCACCGCAATGAGAAGCCTGCTCACCGCACTCGCCGCAACTAGAGAAAGCAGCAACGAAGACCCAGAGCAGCCAAAAATAAATTTATTTATTTATTTATTAAAAAAAAATAAAGCAAATGGGAGAGGAGTTGGTTCTATATGAATATTTATTAAATGAGTCGAACAACTCACCCTGGTTCCCAGGGGCCGCAGATGGGTCCAGCTTCTCTGTAAATTTCAAGAATGCCCTTATTTTGTTTAATTATCAGGAGTTAAACTAGAAAGGGGACGATAGGGTACATCTCTTTCGGATCGTCCCAAACCTATCCCAACAGTCCTGTGAGCCACCAGGACACTCTCAGGATATACTGACCCGCACATTCGTCCTTCATCTCCCTAAACTGGGGGCGAGATGAGCTGAACTCCTTGATACACCAGCAAGTTCACACGAGTCCAGAACACTGTGAGATTTCTTTCTTGGAGGCAGCCCTAAACCTCCCAGGGAATTACAGAACTCGGTGCTGGCCCAGCCTGGCTGCCCACACCCCGCATTCTGGACACACCACACCTTCAATGGCACCAGGTTACACAGCTGACTGTTAACTTGGGGCGACTTTTCAAAATAATTGTTAATCACAGTCATGATGAAATAATGTAGAGTTGAACATTGTTCTTACCCCTGCAACAGTGCCCAAAGCTAAAAAAGACAGCACTATTCCCATCAGGAGTGCTGAAGCTGAGAGAGGTTTCATTTTAATCAATAGAATTTGGACACATTGAGAGTGAGAAACCATTTGAGTAGATCGCATATCAGATTTAATGATGGCAAAGTCATTGAGAAAGTGAGCAGACTGGGAAGCAGCTCCATTTGTCAAATCCTGGTTGCCCTGCGCCCAGAGGCTGTCTGCAGACACAGCGACTGGCAGGAATCACCTGAAGCGTCCTGTGGGAATCGGCTGACTTACGGTACAGAGCAGTGTGCAGCCATCATCATTTCTAAGTTACGTGTTTCACATCCTTTCTATCAGAAAGATTTATGTAGACACACGCACACACGCATATGCACAGACACACACACATAAACATACACACACATGCACAAACACACATGCATATGCACAGACACGCACCCGCATGCACATGCACACACGCACATGCAGACACACACGCATATGCACAGACACACATGCACAGACACACATGAACATGCACAGACACGCACATGCATGCATATGCACACACATGCACATGCACAGACACACATGCATATGCACAGACACACACGCATATGCACACACGCATATGCGCGCGCACATACATGCATACGCACACACACGTGCACACACAAACATACACACATGCATGCATATGCACAGACACACGCATATGTATGTAGACACACGCACACACGCATATGCACAGACACACACACATAAACATACACACACATGCACAAACACACATGCATATGCACAGACACGCACCCGCATGCACATGCACACACGCACATGCAGACACACACGCATATGCACAGACACACATGAACATGCACAGACACGCACATGCATGCATATGCACACACATGCACATGCACAGACACACATGCATATGCACACACGCATATGCACACACGCATATGCGCGCGCACATACATGCATATGCACACACACGTGCACACACAAACATACACACATACATGCACACACACGCATATGCACACATGCATATGCACACACAAACATACAGACATACATGCACATGCACAGACACACACACGTGCATATGAACAGACACACACGCAGATGCACAGACACACACACGCAGATGCACAGACATACACACATGCATATGCACAGACACACACACACACACATACACACACGTATATTTTCCTGGAGAACCAGTTGTTAAACATTAGCCAGCACCTCCCGGCCCCATCCCCCAGCCCTCCCTCCCTCCCCACCTCCCACATACTCTTTCCTCTACTAAAAATAAGTTTCCTGGTATCAGAGCAGGGAGAAATCCCAGCCGAGTTTCGAGGATCTTGGGTGAAGGAGTCATTGTCTTGCTTTGGAAATCTTCCAGAGACAGAAACTTCCCTATTTAACTTTTTTCAAAATGTGCCTGGGCCTGAGAGGGTCCCTGGCTGCTAGCTGCAATGCTTTATTAAAATTTCAGAAAAGAGCATTATTTCTGCAATTTGTCAAAGTACGGATTTATAGGAAGTGGCTCTAAAGCAGTAACCGGTTGTGTTTCTGAAGCAGATTCCATGACATTTATGTCCAAGCAATGCTGGCTTTTGAAGTAGTTACCTCGGCAAGCCCCTCACTTACAGCAATCTTGTTTCCAGAGCTTAAAACATGTTGGGAATCTCCCCCCACACACTTTTTGGACTTGACTTCAGGACAGTGTGTGAACCCCTGAGGTAACCCAGTCTTATTTCTGGATTTTCACCAAAAAGTATACTATCCAGCATTATTGTTCACTTTACCCCAAAAGTTCCAAACAACTTCTGCCTGATTGTAGAAGGAAAAATCCAATTTCAGAATTAAAAATTTGACCCCGTGGAGCAAGATGGCATGAAATAGGAAGAGAGACATTTTCTATCTAAGACATATTGTGCAGGCCACACAACCAAAAGAAAGTATTCTTTCTTTTCCAAAAGAATTCCCAGAGAGTTTTGAGCTACAAACAAAAAAAGAGTGTGACATCCCAAGGCGACTGATGGTTTGGGAGGCGCTGCGGGGACCTTCGTGCTGTCATAAAGTCCTAACGTCCTTCTGCACCTGGGACACAGGGACCCCAGGGGCCTGGCTCACAGGCAGACGTCCACGCTTCCCCCAGAGCTGCCGCAGGAGCAGGGTCAGGGTCGGCACTTTCACCAGCTCCCGCCCGGCCGCTCCCCTCTCTGAGGTGTGATAACCATGTAATTGCTGCCCCTCCTGCCTGCGTGGCTCCAGACTCCAGCTCGGGTTTCAGAGAACAGGGTCAGCTCTCCGCAGCTCCCTCACCTCCGGGCCTTGTGTGGGGCTGGGGCACCAGGAACGTGAAGGTGGACAGGTCCCCGGTGGGACCATGGGCGGGGAGGGTGACCGTGCCCAGGCCCTTCCACCTACTCCTGGGACCCTGGTGCCCCTGCAGTTAGGAGCTCTGGACTGTCATCTGACAGGAGTCAGCCGTGACCTTGAGCCGTCGACACTCTCCCTGCCCTCTGATCCAGGAGCGACCTGAAGTCTCCTGCTGGGCCCGGGCAGCCCCGGGGCCGAGGAAACCAGAACAGAAGCAGACCAGATGTGCCAGCCGCGTGCAGACGCACATCCCTCCGCGGCCTGGAAATAGGCGCTGCCGTCACTCGCGCTCACCAGCTCCCGAGCCAGGCCCCGTTCCGGTGGTCCTCTCTCCGGGGGGGGAGGGATGCACGCGGGCAGTGAGGCGGTGTTGCTTCTGCGTGCGTGCGTGCTGGAGCACACGTGTGTGCACACGCGCGTGCGGGAGAGAGGGGGCTCTGTGTTGCTGCTGGGGGGTCTCACAGACATCCTCTGGGGCGGCCTGCACGATCCCACAGCAAAGGCCAGGAAAGCAGGCCGTGGCCTTTGAAGGAGAGGACGGGCAGCGCACCGGGCTGGTCAGGGCCTGTTGCAGGTGCCGGGGAGGCTGGGGCCCACCTGCCCAAAGACGGGCTCAGGGCCGGGGGCAGACACGCCTGGGCGTCCTTGGTTGGGGTGTGGAAGGAATGGAAACCTCAGTGATCTAAGCACAAGTGCTGGAGCACAGGTGGGTCTTGGCGGTCCTACCCTGGCATGGTCTCCACCTGCCCACCTTACAGCCGCCAGTTCTGGCCAAGCTCAGAGTGGGTGCGAAGCCAGACGCTGGGC
Source organism: Physeter macrocephalus (assembly GCF_002837175.3). Lineage (NCBI taxonomy): Eukaryota > Metazoa > Chordata > Mammalia > Artiodactyla > Physeteridae > Physeter > Physeter macrocephalus. Next base: position 2,066,233 of record NC_041223.1, on the reverse strand, counting down.
TTCTCCGTTTGCCCTCAGGAATCTCAGGATTCCTGACCCTGAGATGCAGGGGAGGAAGGCCTTTCCCCCGTGAATGTCCATTTTTCTTCAGACCGTTGGATCCCTTTCAGGTGCTCCCTGGGATCGAGCATAAACCCTGGGCCACTGGTGGCGTTGGGGGCACACAGATGAATCCCTCAGACATTCAGGGAAAAGAGAAAGGTTTGCAGGGCGTAAACAACTTCAAATACACGAAGGCCGAGAAATTGTTCCCCTCGCTGTGAAGTTAATGGAAAGTCTGCACAGCCTTGCCCAGAGGACAAAAAAGACTTCAAGGTGCCTCACTGGAAATACAACCAAATGAAATGCGGAGTTAGGATAAAGTTTTACAGAAATACACCATCGGTGTGAGCTGAAAACTCACAAAATGAGTGCAGTATTTTCAAATCGCTATCTGGTGGTCTAATGGGAATTAATGGCAACCTTTGAGGTTAGGATGAAGAGAATCATGTTAGAAGCAGTTAAGGAAGTTGAATTTCACAGTATTCATACGGTACTGACTGTGTGTCGGGAACTTTGAAAATCCCAGGGTGTCAGAGATAAACACAGTGCAATCAGTGCCCCAAGGAAGCGGCGGGCTGGTTAGACCAGGCCGCTGATGTCGGAGGATGTCTCCTAAATCGTTTCATGGGGATGTCGCCAGCGTGATGCCAGGCGGGAGTTAGCTCCATGCCAGCCCCCCAGTTCAGCTCCAAGCCTGGACCCAGGAGTGGGAGAAGGGCTGGGTGGCCGTGCAGAATGTCCCCGGCTGTGTCACTTACATCGCAAGCACTTTGTGTGTGGTCCTGAGTCACGTGCAATTGCCTCATGTAAACCCGGATTTTCTCACAGGTTTCCTTCTCCTTCTGTGACTTATCATTTAAAACACCTGTTACATAAGTCAGCTCGGGCTGCCATAACAAAGAGACTGGGCAGCTTAAACGACAGACATTTATTCTCACAGTCTGGAGGCTGGACGTCCAGGGTCAAGGTACCTGGTAAGGGCTCCCCTCCTGGCTTGCAGATGGCCGTCTTCTCCGCGTGTCCTCGCATGACCTCTTCTTTGTGTGGAGAGAGAGAGAGGCTCTGGTGTCTCCTCCTATGAGGACACCAACACTCTTGGATCAGGGACCCACTCGTATGACCTCATTTAACCCCCATTACTTCCTTAGAAACCCCATCTCCAAAGACAGCCACAGTGGGTGTTAGGGCTTCAACATATGAATATGAATTTCAGAAGCATACAAACCTTAAGTCCCTAACACGTGTGCAAAATAAGTGGATGGGGTAAAGGATGTATTTTCCTTTTGCAGATGAGTCATTCCTTTAAAGTTCTGAGTTAAAGAATGCCTCCTAAGATGCTATACCAGGGGGACCCTCCCGACAGTTAACTTAGATGCCCACAGTATGTCTGCTCCTCACAAAATTGTCTTAACAACACTTATTTTAATCCGGGTACGTTATATTACAGTAAAAGTTATACTTGTACACTGTTTTACAGTTTTACAAAGGATAAGCTCATATATCTTGACAGGTTTAAAGCTTAAAGCAAGCTTATGTAGTTTGCTTCTCCGTTTTCTCCAGGCGGAAGCTGAGACGGGAAGTGCGTCTCCAAGGAAGCTGGGCTCTTCAGCACCAGGGCAGGTACCCGAGTCTAGGGTCTGAACCCCATGCCGTTCTGCTCTGTGGTTCCAGCACATTCGTTGGGAATATTCACACGTCAGCAGAGGTGGAGGCTGTGATTCCATGTGACGACGTGACGACCGCTGCTCAGAGGATACGTTCCAAATAGGTGTTCAGTCTCAGGACATGAAGGACCTTGTGCTTTGCGAGATGTCTGCGTGGCTGTGATCTGATGGAAATGAGCGGGGATCCCACAGGGGTCGGGAAGGCGGCCGGGTGTCCCTCGGGTGGCCTGTGGTCCCAGGGACTGGTTGGACGTCTGGTGGTTTCACGCTAAACAAAGATCTCTTTCAAAACGGTGCTTGTAGACCCAAACGTCTACCACATCCCCAAAGGGAGAGGCCACAGAGCCCGGGCAGAAGGGCTGAGGCCAGGGTTCACCTGGCCGCTTTCGGAGCCCACGCCACCCTCCGCACGCGGCAAGCGACGAGAGGCGTGGACGCCCGTCCACGTCAGACGGCCGACCTCTCGGCATCCCCACTGCCGCCGCTGTCAAGCAGGACCCGTCTTCCGCTCGCGGACACCCCCCCACCATGTGCACGAAGGGGCGCGCCTCCCAGAGGCTGGGGATTTCCCGACGGCAGGACCCCTGTCCTCAGTTCTTCTTGTCTTCTCGTCTCTTCCTTTGGCAGAGGGGCTCTGGATTGACGCTCCGACCCTGGACGCCCAGTAAAGGGCTTTCCTAGACAGGCTGCTGACTGGACGTGGGCCTTGGGCCCCCACTCTGCCGGCCCTTCCTCACGGGCCAGCAGCCTGAGACCCGGCTCCACGCACAGCTTCTTCCTGTGGACACACCACACTGAGAGCACACGGCGGGAGGGAGCGTCCACCACGCGCAATGGCGCCTCTGCTGATAAAAGCACGGGCGATGCAGGGCTCGGGGGTCACCGTGAGAGCGGAGCTCGGGCAGGATCAGGAGGCTCAGGTGTGATTCTGGATTCTCCTGGGGCCCGTTGACTAGCAACGCCAAACTGGTTAATTTCCATGAGTCTTACCCGCTGGTGGATCAGTTTCTCCAGGAGTTTACATGAAGAAAGAAAGGACCCTAATCTTACTGATCAACTTCTTTTTTCCAGGCCTGGTGCTCGACATTCCACCAAAGATTCCCCTGTCAAAGCCTTGAAGGAAGTGCCAGTGACTGTCCTTAGAGATGAGACAACCTCCAGGAAAGTCCCATCCGCTCTTCCCAAGAAAGGCTGAAAATCCCTGGTTCAATGGATGCATTTTTATTACCCGACACCATCACTGCGTGCCGGCCCACTTCCATTCTGTGCTGGTTCTTAGAGGGTTAGACCCAACACCGGCGGCGCCTGGCCTGTGGACGGAGCACGCTGTGCGCTTTCTTCTCATCCGGAGGCTGGGTGGTCCCTGACACTGTTTCTTCTGTCCTTTTACTTCCTTGTTAGGTTTTATGCAAAAGCATGCTCTTCTCTCTGGAGATGGGACATAATAATAATAATAAAAATAATAGCAAATAGAAGCAAAGCACAGTCAGGGACTCAGAGCTCGCGCAGGTGTGGAGCCAGGACTCAGGTCCAGGCAGGCTCACGTTCAAGTCCCGAGGGTCCAGCCTCCTCCTGTCCAGCTGGAGCCCAGCAAGAAGACCCTCCCGCAGGCTCGGCCTCACTCCGGGACTGTGCACCGTGGGTCGCTCCTCCCAAGGTCTGGTGCCTCTCCTGGTGCAAAGGTTCAACTGCACGCAAATCCTGGCGATTAACCTTGCAGTGTGAGGGGCCCCAGACGCTGCGCCACGCTGAGCTCTTAAAGAACGCATCACCGCCTGGTCGCTCGCACTCGGGGGGGCACCGGCTCACTGCACACAGCCCGGGAGGGGCCCTCACGCTCACCCCTGTTCGATCCATGACAGAAGCTCCACGGAGCAGCTGTTGCCTGGACGTGCCCGACAGTCCCCTCCCTTCCGGGGCCGGGCCACCCGCTGGGTCTGCGTCAGCACCTACGGCCCCTCCAGAGGTGGCAGGGGCGAGGCCGGCGGGGGCGTCGTGCTCTTCAGAGCTGCCGAGGGTCTCTGGGAGTGAGTTCGCGGTGGGTCTGGACCGCAGGAGATCAGGTAACGCCGCGAGATCCCTCCCGGGGCCGTGCCCTCGTCCGCAGGGCTTGCTGATCACCAAGGAAGAGGGGACGGCGACAAGCCAACCCTTCTCCAGCCCCGGGTCCCCTCCCGCCCTGTCTAGAGGAAGTGACTAGTGTTTCAGCCGGCACTGCGGCCTCCCCAGCGGCCCCGCCTGTCCTCCAAGGAGCTTAAAGACGGCGCCCCCGGTCGCCTCGGCCTTGCGTCTCGTTACCTCCCTTCCAGCGTCGGGAGGGGACAGAGGTCATCCACACCCCCGGACGCACGAGTCGCTCCGACCACCAAGCTGCAGAGGAGGGCACCTCTGGGATCCACCCCCGCCTCCCAAATAGGGGCGATGCGGCCGCAGAACCGGCTGGGTGTTGCTGTCGCTACTCCGCTAGCCCCTGCATTTCATCCAGGCTCCGCGGGGCGCTGCCAGAGGGGGCAGGGGAGGAGCCATGCCCCGAGGGAGGGTGTGCACGGGAGGCCTCGCCGGGACCCCGTGCACGGCGGGGGTGCGGGGCGCCAGCCGCCCACGGCCACGCCCCGCTGCCCGGTCCAGGTCGGTCAGTGGCCGCGGTCTGAGCCTTGAGCTCGGGGTCCGGCTCCCGTTGGCTTGGCCTCTCACTAGGACGAGGGTTTGCATGTTCGGGCTTCCGCTCCCCCTCTGCGCTTGGGGGCCTTTCCCTCTCAGGACTCCCGTGAGGACCAAGTCAGGTTATGTGCACGGAAGGGCTTTGGAGGCGATAAGTCCTCCAAAGCACAGAAATATCAGGCTCTTGTCAGGGGAAACCCACCCTAAGGAACGAGCGGCCTGTCAACCCTCCTCGAGGGGGCCCTGCCTTCCCCGCACCCCGTCCTCTTCCTTACAGCCTGGAGGGCCAGGCAGGGGAAGGGAGGCGGGGCTCCGGTTTCAGCTCCGCCAGACCCCACGCGCCTCCCGTGAGGCCCTGAAGCTTTCACGGGGGTGAAGAGCCCGGTGGGCTTTGCGGCCGGAGGATATGAACCACCCACTGATGGGGTCATCACTGCTCCCGTGACTCTTGCGCCAGCGTTCTCGAGCAAACAGAGCACGTGCGCCACAGGACAAAGCAGCAGTTGCATGGGCACCTCACGTTCCAGAACGTTCTCTATTCCTAAACATGCTCATGCATGTCATGCTGGGTGAGCACCTGCTCGCAGTCTGACCCCGTCCAGCCACCAGGGACCCCGCGGCAGGACCCCACGCTCCACTCCCGGGCCACGTGGGCGTCAGAGCTGAGCCTTGGTGACTGGCTGGTATTTCCGCGGGAACTCCACCATCTCCTTCACAAAGCAGCACTTCCCTCCTCTATTTATCCCGAATGGAACTCTCCAGCGACCCCCAGTCCTGCACGTGACCAGGGAGCACGTGCGTTCACGCCCGTTTCCATGGCACCGTGTCTGCGATGATCCCGTGTAGACCAAGCTCAAAGACGAAGGAGACCCCAGGGGCCACCGGTGCCCCCCGTTCTTGCCGCCCTTTCCACGAGCCTCCTTGGACCCACGGGGAGGCCGCGGGGGCTGAGTTTATGCTCAAAGACCTGACTGACCTGCAAACCCACATGCCCGTGGAGGCGGCAGCTGCCTGTGGTGGTGTTTAGTGGAGGAGACTTCACGGGCTTCTGCTTGTTTATTCTAGGAACAATTGTTTATCTCCTCCATGGAGGGGAATGGTTATTTGTCAAAGACCAGTGCACTTTTGCCCTCATTGCTGAAACACAGCACCAAGTAGCCCTAGATGACATTTTCTTTCGCTGCATTTTGGGCCGAGCTGTGTATGTGAACGAGACGGCAGCATGACACAGCTTTTGGGGGACAATGGCTGTCTGCGAATAAGCCTCGTTTGTCATTTTTGTATGTACTTGGCTTTCCTTGCCGTTCAGAGAGCCAGCTTTCCCCAGAATATTGTATTTCCATTTACTGCTTCTTATGTGGCCTCTTTCCCACCTCCTCACTATCCTGCCTAACTCTAAAGGCTGGGACGGGAGAAGAAAATCTGCACATATGAATTCCTTGCTTTTCCAGTTTGCTTGCCTTTGTGTCAGCGTTTGCAGCCTGCACAGCACCTTGGGGGACTCAAGTTTGCAGGAGACAGAGTCCTGGCCTCAGAGAGCCCCCCGGGGCAGAGGGGCTAGCGGGAGAGCCCAGGGGACGCGTGAGCAACTGCAGGTCAAGGGCACCAGGCCCTGGCGAGGGCCGGCCCCAGGAGCGCAGACGCTCCGCCCTTCACACAGAAGCCAACCACGCATGGCGCTGAATTTCCAAACACAAGCCGACGACTGCCTGGCTGGCCCGGAGCCATGACGGGCTGGTGCAGACGGATGTCCCCTGCCGTCCCCTGGGCCACAGCTCCCCCTTCCCTGTCCCCGGGCTGGCGGAGATGGAAGGGACGGAAGCTGCTTCAGACAGGAAGTAGTTGATCTCCTGAGCACATCTTTCAAGAGTGGCACGTTTTCCAGAACCCGCCTTCAGAGGTAACGCGTTGGCATGGCGACTGTGAAGGTTAGGATGACAGGACGTCAGCAGAGGCGGAGGAGCGCGAGGCTGGCGAGCGGGGCGGGTGGTGGACGATGTGGAGCGTCCCGCCCCCTGCGGCCCGTCTGGGTGGTGGCCCTGCGGGGCCCCTGGGGAAGGTCTGCTTCCTCCTCTCCTCCCGGCCGTGGCTGGGCTTGGACTCCCGTGTTCACAGGAGAGAGGGGGCGGAGGCCCACAGAAGCGCTGGTCGTGAGACTGGGGGCTCAGCCTCAGCGGGCACGGGCCTGATGGGGGCCCCGGACCCCTGGAAGGAGCCCGGGCCAGGCGGAGCTAATTGCACTGAAGGCACATGAGCCGTTTGCTGCTGCCAGCCGGGGAGTCCAATACCTTCCCCATCGCGGGGTCCAGTGCGTGTCTGGTCCCCTCGACCTGGGACCGGCCTGAGAGGGCTGCCTGCGCTGGGACCCTGCTTCGCTCATCTCAGCCTCGTCTCACACCAACCCACCAGCGAACACGGCCCCTTCTCGTGGACAGGGGTGCGCGGGGCGTGCAGCGACCAGGGGCCCAGGTGGAGGAGGCTGACCTCGGCACCCTCCCTCCAGTCCCGGGGGTCCCTCGGGTTCCTGGACTGGCCGAACGCCAGCCCCGGCGATGCCAGACACACAGACACGCTCCCGGGGCTGTGACCACACACCTCTCACCCTGCGGCCCCGGAGGAGCCGTGAGCACCGGCCCCTCCATCTGGCACGCACGGGCTCTTCTGAATCACACGGTTACCCAAGCGGCCAGCGGGGGTCCTGGGAGAAGCCAGCCTGCCCTGTTTCTGGCCTTGCCCTCTCCCTGCACTCCCGGCCCTTCACACCCCAAGCGAAGGCAGAAGGATACACAGAGTCCCCTTCCCTGCCCTGTGGCCTCATGTGAAATCTAACAGTTCCCTGTGGCTTTTTCTGGGGAATCTGTGTCTCATGCTTCCCCCAGACCTTGGCTGGGTAGGGCTGGTAAGGGGTCATAGCCATCGCCCCGCTGAAAACCCGGCTTCCCCCGAAGGCTCGGATCCCCTGCTCCAGGGCCTCCATCCCTGAGGACTGTCAGCTCCACATCCCCGTGGCAGAAACATCGCTCCCATCAGCACAGGCGGCCTGGAGCCATGGCCTTTCCTCTCCACCCTGGACTCCCTGCAGCAGGAAAGGGGACCTGAGTGCCCAAGAGGCCACGAAGGCTCCCCAGGAGGAATTTGGGGTGAACCATTCTCAATCAAAGGGAGACAGACAGACACTGCAGGCCCAAGAGGCATTCCACACACAAGGGGCAGTCTGCAGGGCTGAACCCGAGCCCCTGACTCTCAGCATCCTCCCCCTCACCGCACAAGTTCAGCCGGAACGCTGCATGGGGTGAGTCTGGGTTCTCACCGCAGGGAGCAGAGACAGGCCTTATCCCAAGAAAGGCTCCTCAGGGGAGACCCCGCCCCCCCTTGTCCTGGAGGCGTTCCTGATCATGACTTCAGGCAGGTGGGAGCTCTGCGCTGCTCTGCTTGCCCAGACTAGTGAGAGCTGAAAGACCTCCCTTTTCATCAGGACATTTTCTAAAAGCACACGAATCTTCCAAGTTTCCCAAGGAGGCCTGAAAGGACTGAAAACACAAGTTTAATACAAGGAGATCTCTAGGCAGAGTTCCTACTAAACATCTAAGGAGCCCCAGGAGTGCACAGACATCCTTCATAGACAGTGCATACGACAAGGGGGTCTGTGATCTGGGTCCCAGTGACATCAACACGCTGAATGTTCACAGTCAGTGGCAAAGGCCCAGGGCCATGTGGGTGGCGTCACAGATGGACACAGGCCGATCAGAATGTAGGACACCAATTTGATCAACCGGAGTTAACTGCTGTTCTTTGGAATTAAATAATTGACAAAATTCAAGTTGCTGTTCAAACTGGTTTTGAAAATCCCTGCCGTTGAGGCTTATGGCAATTGTGGGCCTGCTCAGAAGTCCCAGGTCATGTCAAAATAACCTCATATATATGGGCAAGCTGACCAGATCTTATTAAGCTTTCCATTTTAATTCAGTTATGCAGTATAGTATAGAGTTTATCTTGTTCTCTATTTAGTGTGTAAATGTACACACTAGCCTATTCAAATTTAAGGCACTGCAATCTCCTTACCATCATCAGCATCAGTACCACCATCATCAGCATCATCACCACCATCACCATCATCACCATTATCATCATCGCCAGCATCACCATCAATATCAGCATCACCAGCATCACCACCATCACCATCACCACCATTATCATCATCCTCACCATCAATATCAGCATCACCATCATCACCATTATCATCATCACCATCATCACCATTATCATCATCACCATCATCACCATCAATATCAGCATCACCAGCATCACCACCATCACCATCACCAGCATCACCACCATCACCAGCATCACCATTATCATCATCACCATCATCACCATCAATATCAGCACCAGCATCACCAGCATCACCATTAACATCATCATTGCCATCAACATCGCCACCATCGTCAACATCATCACCATCACCATCAGCATCAGCGTCATCACCATCACCACTATCATCAACATCGTCACCACCATCATCATATCATTACTTGAGAAGGGACTGCAAGACCTCCCAAATGCCCTCTCACTCACCATATCTCATGTTTCCTTCTTTGCCATGCCGCCATCTTGCGTGAATAAGGTTCTCACACTGTGTCTCTATTTCAAAACACAGAAGAAAAGCAAGCCTTACCGGACTCTCCCTCCTGAGTGACACAAAGCACACAGAATCTTAACAGAAGACCGTTTAAGAGTAGGTATCCAACACTGACCTTTTCTCTGACTCTATCCAGCCTCGGGGGGTGGGGGCTCAGCATCCAGTGTAACACAGAGAAGCTAACTGAAAACTAGTCAGTAGGTGAATAACTCATTATTGGAAATTAACTATGACGTTCAGACCAGAGTCTGATTGTACTGTTCCCTGAGGGTTCCTGGTGATATGGCACCTTGTGGTATCGCAGACCTAGATCCCTGGGGTGGAGTTACGTTACACTGAATGTTCCATCTAGACTACAACATGGGGAGGAGAATAAAATGAACAATAAAACTAAATGAATCTGAACTGTCTCAGATTTTTCAGGGAGAAAAAAATCAAAGAATCCCAGACATTGAGATTTCAACTGAGTTAGTAAAGAACTTGGAAAATAGTGAGGTGCCCTCTCTTCTTTTCATCCATCCATCCATCCATCCGTCCAACCCTTTATTCATGTATGTATTTGATAAACCCTTTTTAAACACCTTACGTGCATCAGGACTGTGGAAACGAGAGGTAAGGCAAGGTACCTGCTCTCTCTAAGGGTCTGAGACCCGAAGAGAGATGGACAAACAGCAACATTTGCAGTACTAAACAAAAACAGTATCAAATGTTCATTGCGAATTAAATTCTGCTCCTAGTTCTGTCCTAAGGACTTTACCTAGACTATCTCACTTAATCCTAACAAGATGGGCAGTATTATTAGTATTACCCTTTACACAGTGAAGAACAAGGCACAGCAAGATACAAAACTGAAGCTAGGCTGCATTTCTAGGAGTGTCAACGGGGCTGAACTCAGTGCAAGGTTGCCTGGGTTCAACACCTGTGCTCTTACCCTACATGTCTGTCTACGTGATGGGGGCTTCGGTTCATTTGTCCGTTATGAGTGATTTGTTGAGCTCTGGGTGTATAGGAATACACGAAATAGCCACGGTCCCTGTCCTTGTTTTGCTTGCAGTTATGATCTACAGAAAGCTCTCAGAGACAAGAACATCACAGAAGAAGACCTAGCCCCACTCCCTTCACTGGAATCCCCTCTAACCCTTCCGGGGTCTCCCCAAGCCTTTGCTTGACTTGGTTCAGGTTTAGGTGATTTAGGGTTTAGGAGAGATTTCTGTCACTCATGATTAGAATTATCCATTGGAGGCCCTCTGGTCCCCCACAGACTGTATCGGCAACTTCTTTCATATGATAACTTGGGAAATTTTTGGAAACCGTTCTGAGATTTCTTGCATACCCTTTCTCTTTCTTCTCCAAGATAAACATCAAAAACGCCCTCTCTCTTTCACCTAAGAAGTGGTGTCAGAATGTTTATCAGCCTGGCCAGGCCCTGAGGATGGATGGAGGTCGGTGATGTTCCCGTAAAGCAAGATTATGAACTTGGTCCAGGACTGACTTCGGGGACGCAGTGAACCTTAGGACACATAGCGTGAGCATTTGCTTCTGGACGTTTTCCGGGGAGCCTGACTTAACGGGGTCCACGGCCTTTGAGGCTCATGACTCGGGAAGAAGGTGACTGGCAGGACTTGTGTAATACCCCAGGTGGTGCCTGACCACTGCAGGAGGTCTGACCTTAAACTTACCAGAAAGAAAACGAAGTTTTACGTTTGTATGAAGCAATATTTTCTCAGCACTCCAGGGCAGGCTGTGGAGTCAGGTTGTCTTGAGTCCAAAGCCCACCGTGTGATCTTTAGGTAATGACTCAGTTTCTCCAAGTCTGATTTTTTCTCCTTCAGGAGAATCCAGTACGTTCTGCGGTGTGTGTGTGTGTGTGTGTGTGTGTGTGTGTGAGTGTGTGACATATATTTTTAGTACACATACACACACATATATACCACTTGTGACAATTCAAGTATTAACTCTGCCTTGAAGATATACCTAAATTTGGAAAGCTTATATTATTAATTTTTATCCAAATATCATATTTCCTTGACTCTTACATGTACATTTTCATATTGTAATGTTTCTGAGGAAAGGGTGCATCTCCCATACAACATGAGTAATGTTTTTTCCCTGACAAATGAGTATTAGGTCAGGGCTGTGTTTTCCATCTCATGACATCGCATCGTACAGATGAGAAACGCAGTGAGTTACTTATGAACAGGATGGCCGAGGGTTCTATCCAACGACATGTCTCCAGAGCAATGGCTCCCAAACTGGGCTACACGGTGGAACCACCCAGTGATCATCCAGAAAACATACTGCTGCTCAGGGCCCACTCCCAGGAGATCCAGATTAGCCAGGAATGGGGGCGTTCACAGGCCTCCCGGGGGATCCTGACCCCTCAGCCGCAGGCTGAGCCGGTGTCCCCTGCACATGACCCCACCTGCGTCGTCAGAGCACATATAACCGTTGTAGATCGTTGCTGCCAGGACACACTGTGGCCCGTGGCCCGACCCCGACGGGAGGAACGCGTTCGCGGCACCTGCTTTGTCCGTAGAAAGCGCTCACTGTACACCGGACAGGCCGCGTGGATGTCAGCCCACTAATCAGCAGTCTTGGGCCGTCATTTGCCCACGTGAGTCGCTGACGCTTCAGCTTCAGCGATGATTATAAGCGTCGCCTCATTTTCACCGCTCGACCGCCCTAGAAATGCGCAGAAGGCGCAGCTGGGGGGCTGGGAGGGAGCCTGGGGTCTAAGCCTGTCGCTACTCCCAGTGAGGACTTGACGGCCCCTAACTTGGGGACCTTGTGTGTGAACGGGGGGGGGATATGAACAAGGCGCTATTTAAGGGCCTCTGTCCCACGTCTTCTCACTGCACACACTGTGCCGTGGAGCTATCACCCCGTTACAGCTTCACGATGACTCAGCTTCGGGCTGCTCTGTCCACAGAAACGACGCTCCCTAAAACCCGGCAGTGTGGCCGTGACGAAGCCAGACCCGTCTCCCCAAGCCCAGGCCAGTCCTGGGAAACCCCGGTCAGCTCGACCCTTCAGGAGGAGCGAGGCTGGTGTGGAACAAAACCCAGGAACCCCAGCGGCCAAGTGACACTCTTGTCGACTGAGAGAAAAAGCACAACGTGAGAGTCGAGAGTGAAGCTTTATTGGGGGCAAACTGTGGACTGTGGCCCGGGAGGCAGCATCTCAGAGAGCTCGGAGGAGCTGCTCCAAGGAGGCCGGGGAAGGTCAGCGTCACGTGCGATTTGAGAGAAGGGGGGACGTGCGTCGAGCACACCGGCGGCAGAGGCCGGCTGCTGGTCACGAGGCGCAGACGTCACCGCTCATGATTTTACTGCCTTTTTAGATACCAGGAGATGCAAGAACTGGGCTCCTAAAACCTCCTCCTGGAAATCGCTAACTATCCGAAGGCCCGTGCTGGCAGCTTGTCCCAGAGCACAGAGCGCCTCGTCCCTGCTCCCCACCCCGAGCTCCTCGCAGGGGGTGTCGAAGGTCAGCAGCTGCGGCGGCTCATGATTTAATCCTGGTCGAGGCAGAGGGCAAGGGCCGATCTGTGGTCCCACAGCTGACTTGCGTTCCCCTCCCCGCGGGCCGGCTTACTCACAGCTGACCCTCCTCCTTCAGCGCACACGAGGGCTGCCCCCGCACCAAGGGAGACGCGAAGCTTCCCCCATATCAGGGGCTGTGGATTCAGAAGCTGCCGCTTTGCCCAGAACAGGATGCAAAGGAGCCCCAGGCAGCCCTGCAGCTGGAGTGCCGCTGGCCGCACCCCCTCCCCAGCACTGCAGCCCGGAGGCAGTCACACACGTGCAGACATACTTGCTATAGCTCCCTGCTGACTCTGGGTACCGGGCCTGTTTTAGTTCAGACCCCATTTTTGCATGTAAATAAACACCCTGCACGCAAGATTCTGGGACGAGCTGGGTAAGAGGGACACAGCAGGGCTGGCGTGGTGGAGTCCGCCCGACCAAAAGCAATAGGAAAATGAAGTCACGTACCTACCACATCCCCCTCTAATGGAAATGGTACGATCGCGTAGCATTTAGATGTCGTCTGTCACCTTGGTAGGAATGTGGCTCAATACACTTAGCGAATCGTTCCAAGCATCGAAGCTGTGCGAGTGCGGCGACAGACGGCTACAGCGAGGCCCCGAGCCGAGCCCGCAGCGGGAGGTGGAGCTTCCCACCTGCACAGGCCCCCGAGGCTGCCGCGTGTGGAGGGAGCCCGGCACACAAGCCACCCCTTCGCGCGTCTCCCTGGGGGGAGCCTCGGCACAGCGGCGGCGGGGACCGCGCGCCGAGCCCGCACCGGGGCCCTTCCGCGCATGCCCAGTCCCGCCTGCCCGACAGCGGTGTTCTCATCCCCGTTGCGCCGAGGAGAGCTCGGAGGCTCACGGGCTTGGCCGGGTCGGGGATCGGGGGCCCGCACGCCGCAGCTCCCCGGCCCCGGTCCCGCCCGGCTTTCCCGGGACTGAGGCCCAGCCCAGGCTGCACTTTCCCTGCAGGATTATTTTTAAACAGCTATTCAGGCTGCGGCGCCCGAGGCCGCTGCACCGCTTTCTCCCACACTAATTAAAGCCAACTCGGTGCTCCTCAGCATATGAATCAAAGCGCCCTCGGAATAGGCGGCGCTGGTACCGCCCTCCTGGGCTCCCCTCAGCCGCCCCCGGCGCTGGCGCCCGGGCAGACGGAGGCTGCACAGGTATCATCTTCCCGTGGGTTGCGGCCCACAAAGCGCTGCAAATCGCACAGGGTCCAAACGTGGCTTGGGATCCACACCAACGGGGAGACAGATACTCCTGCTGGAACATCAACAGAACAGAAAATGCGGGGGCCTGCCCCTCCCTGGCTCCTCGGGATTCAGAACTAAAGAGGATGCTGGAGATCCATCTGGCTCTCCAGACGGGCGGGATTGCCCCCCAGAATGAGGCGCCCTGGGTTTCCTGTTCCTGCAAAAGTCCTGTGGCTGGTGCTTCTTTGTATCATTATGTTGGGAGACTAAGACCAGCTCATGTTCTGAGGTGGCTGTGTACTCATGTGCTGTGGATTATGTTGCATACAATGACTGATACGTTTTGAAGCGAAGCAGGGAGGAGCCTGATGCCATCACACCCCTTGGCGAGAAGACTGGGCCTTTCTGATAGCCAGTCGAAGTGTGAAAGGATGTGTCTTAACGTTAGCGATCGGAAAAGCACAGGTAGCTGAGTGTACTACCTGAGTATTTTCCTATAAACGAACCCTCCACGTCAGTCTTTAATTACCTCCCTTTTAAGAATCACAGAGAAGAGACCGTTCAAAAGGTCTGAGGGTTTTGTGGTCTGGGGTCTGTAGACAAGCAGAGAGTGTTCAGAACTGAGTTCCCGCCCCCATGGCATGACACACACCCCTCAGACCTAAAGAGTCCCCTCCTGGCAGGACCCGGGGAAGCGAGCCTCAACTTCTGCTGGAAACCCTTTACTCTTCCATCAAGCAGGGATTGGAAAGCCCTTGGGGAGGATTTCGAGGCACCCAGAGTCTCGGCGGGCCATTCTGCCGGCTCAGGCTTCGTTTTGCCGCACGCCGTTTGCTTAGGGCAGCCCCAGGCCTTAAGTCTGTCCTGTAAGTGGCCCCTCGGTTATCTCGGCACCAGGGGCGCCGACTGAATGACCCAGAAGTCCTTCTTGGTGACCTAGATACCTCCTGTCTGTCCAGGGAGAGCAGACACCATATCAGGGGCCCTTCTGCAGGAGCGGGGTGGAGCTGCCAAGGCTGCTGGCCGGCGGGGCCCCTCCTCATCTCTCTCCTAGGGGCACATCCTCCAAATGGGGGAGACTCGCCCCCAGCCAGGGGTGCACGGGCAGCCCAGCTCCCCTGCCTTGTCCGACACTGGGTCTCAGCACACGTAGCCCCCAGAGCCACATTTCCAGAGGTGTTGCCAGATCCCGTGGGAGCCCAGGGCGGCCAGCGAGGCCTCAGCGTGAGCCCTGCGGGCTTCTGTCCGGAGACGGCGTCAGTTACAGAAGCAGGTGGTCCTCAGGCAGAAGCAGGAACCACAGTCTCCAGAAATCAGAATTCGTGGACTGGGACCCGACCTGAGCGATCCGGGCAAAACTCGTGGGATGAGAAGCTCCGCCAGGACAGTCTGGGAGCTGGGGGGCCATTTAAGAGAGCCCCGTGTTGCTCAGGAGAGGGACAAGCCGGGCTACGCTGGGTCCCGAGAGCCTGGAGGACCCTTGGTGGCCTGGGTTAGTCTCCTCCCGGCCCCAGAGCATCTGCACCGAGGGTACTTGCCCAGCCGTGAGGTCCTAGTGTGGTTAACCAGGTCGGGGCCCTGACCGCTGAAGGACTTGCCGTCCCTGCCGGGTTGGGCCCAGGTGAGGCCACATCAGAGGGTGACTGGCAGTGCCCGTGTGGCCTGGACACTGCCGCCCACTGGACGTCACGGCCACTGAGCTTGCGTCACGGAGACGGCAGGAAGAGGAACTCATGACTCTGGGGCTTGTTCCAGAGCTCAGAGCTGGGGAGAGAGCCTGAGGGTGAGGGGACCGTCTGAAGGAAACATGACAGGGACATTCAGCTGGTCTCGGGCTCCTGGTGGTGCAGCGCGGGACCGTGGCCCCTTTACTGGGTAGCAGTTCTGGGTCGTGAGAAAATAGGGTCAGGCCCATCCAGGAAGGGCTCCGAGAGACGCAAACCAACCTGCTCTGGGGGAGACGCAGGCTGAGCCCCCAGCGGCTTCAGGGGAGACGGAGCCACAGCCCAGAATGAGGACCGGGAGGTGGCACACGTGTGGAGAGGGTGTGGACTCCAGGGGGAAAGGCAGAGCAACTCCTGTGGCAGAAATGGGGGGGGTCGGGGTGGGGGTGTGAAGTGATGCTAAGTCGGCAGTTTGAAGCTGTTCCCTTCCCTGTGCCGGCGGCTTCACACCCCACCTCGGAGCGGCTCTGTGGACCCAGCTCTGTGTTAGGGACGCTTTGCGGGGAGAGCACACAGAGCAATGTCACCCGTGACAGAGGAGCCTGGCAGCCTGCTGGCTGGTCCAGGAAAGCATCTGGATGAGTGTGAGCCCCCATTTGCCCCTCCCCACCCCCCAAACACAGAAATCTCAGAAATACTTGGAAAGGGACTAGGTTTCCCACAACACAAAAGATGGGGCTCAGGTCCCATGACTGGGTTTCCAAGGGAAAGAGTTGACCAGAGGCTGGAAGACACAGGGAGGCCTCAGTATGGAACCAGTTCACCAAGAAACAGAGCAAGTCACCACGCCAGGGGCACCTGGCAGAGTTCTGCTTCAGCCGGCAGCCGTAGGGCAGCACCACCTGTGCCCTCACGGAGGTCTCCACGGTCCAGGTGGGTTCTCCCTGGCGGCTTCAGGGGAGCCTGCGTGGGGAGCCCCATCCAGCCCTAGGGGGACTCCTGGGCACCCGGGGAGCGGCCGAGGTACCCGTGAACAGCTCAGATAAAGGGGAAGTGAGTCAGCCCGCCCGTGTGCTGTGCGGCCTGCTCCTGGCTTAAAGATAAAACACTTTCATTTCCCAGCCTCGTTGGCTACTAGGTGACCAAGTGATGTACACACGTAAGATGCATGATGACCTTCCTCATTCAAAACAAATTTGGTCGAAATCTGCCAAGTCCTGCAAAAGTTGGGACGAAGTTCTTAGTATTTTCATTTTATTATAAATACGAGTTCGATGAACAAAATACTGATCCCACAAAAAGTACTTTGACTGATGACAAGGTTGCTGTCCCAGGAGCATTTGTCGGGCTGGGGAGCTGCCCCGGGTCGGCATGGACTTGGGGGTACGGCTCTCTGGCTGGCCGTAGGTTCCGCCAACGATGACCGGACCCCAGGGGTCCCGTCTTTCCGCTGCAATAAAACCAGCAAGCGTTGGCCTTTCTCGGCACCACACTCACAATCGGAACGTGTTCTCCCGCCACTTCTCAGGGCTTGAGGACACGAGGGCCTTGTTTCTTGTTTGGCCGGGAGGTCAAGGTTCACCACAGTGGCCGTGTGGGTTTTCCCATCTCCGAAGACTGTCCTGGGAATGTTTCTTCAGTGCCTGGTGCTGCGTCCTCCCTCCGGGCAGAAGCCTGTCACCACTGTGGGCGGACGTCTGTCCCTGCGGTCCCCACGGCCTCTGGCCCTCAGCCCTCACTCCATCTCCGTCTCCGAGGAAAACTTCCTGTGACAGCTCCTCCTGGCTACACCAAAGCGACACCACGCGACGGTTTTGCCCCCAATGAAATACACACGAGGCCACATTTGTCATCCCCTGTTGGTGGGGTCCGCCTGCACTAACGGACTTAGTGGGAAATGTAAATTTGGTCCCCAGTCTCCGATGCAGTTTAAGAACTCACGGGTGACAACGAAGAATTCGTGGCGGCACCTACTGAAGGGAGAAGAGGGACGGTGACCGCGGTGCTGAACATGTGGGAAAGCAGGGCACGGGGCAGGCAGGGGCCGAGGCCAGAGACCGGGGCCCGGATGAGCCGGCCGGCTCAGCATCCTGTTCTGTTTGGTTTTTCCACCAACATAAGTCCTACCACCACCCAGCACATCCCTTCCTGAGAAAAGATCCACTTCTAGGGCAGATAAAAGACAGTCCTACACTCAAGACGTGTGCATTGCAGCAAACCCCTGGCTCCAGATCCAAACCTGAATAGCTGCCCCTTCTCCGGGCCGCTGCTCGCTGTTACTATCATACAACCGTCAGCAAGATGCACGCTTGCGTCTGTGAATTAATGCCCCGTTCTGGGTTCTCAAGAACGCATCTAGGAAGTTCCGCAGTTTCTGATGGAAATTAACCCCACACCCAGAAGGAGTGGAAACACCTGAAAAACAGTATTTGACAATCTTAGAAAGAAGAAATGAAGCCTTTCCCTCACGCTGGGTGGGGTGATCAACGGACCCACCGCAGCCTCTGATCTCGGTGGATGGGACCTGCTCTCCGAGACGCTGGCCAGAGAGAAGGGGAAACAGTGTGAATGACCAGGACTGCGGGGCGAGTCCTCAGTCACCTCGAGGAGACCGCACGGGCCACCACGGCTCAGCCCCGCCGGTCTGGACGCGTGCAGGCCCCTCGCCTGGCCCAGCCCTTCCGCACCTGCCCCTGCAGCTCAGCCCCAGTGCTGCCTGCGGGGGGGCGGCCGGGGCGACCGCGTGGGCTTTACCTGCCCGGCTCCCGTGGCCGCGACCACCCCTGCGCATCGGTCAGTCGCCGGTCACCCCGGACGCCTGCGTGGGCCGCGCCCCCGTTGTGGCTCTGAGAGCTGTCTCTCTTCTTTGACTTTTCAATGTTTTATTTCTTATCTCCTAAACTGGATTTCAAGCTTCCTGAGGAGACGTTGCTTCTGGCTTCCGTCTCCCTAAACTTTACGCCTTAGTTTCGGGGCTTTTCCAGTCACCCTAATGTAGTGCTACGGGGCTCACCGCCCTGACGCGGTTCCTTCCTCACTCCCTCCTCGCACGGACCAAGGTAGGAAAGAAGTGGGTGCCCAGAATCCCCTGGAAACAAGGGGACCTCCTCCCCTTCATCCGACGCGTTAACGCATCAGAGGTGGAGCCTCCCTCCAGACTGGGGTCAGGAGGCAGATCTCACAACCACCACAGGTTCCTTAAGTCCTGTCGCCCGGGAAGCGTGTCGCCCGCTGACGGCAGAAACCGTGTCCTGCAGGCAGCGGCCAGCGCCGGCTTAATAAGCAAACATGTGTGACTGACCAGTGCCGCTGCCTGCCCCTTCCTTGCCGCTGGGTCAGCTCGAAGTCAGGCAGGAAGGGGAGGCACACGGGAGGTGGGCGAGGCCCTGCCAGCCTCCGACCCCAGCAGGGACCAGGAAGGACACAGGTGCCTGGTCACCCCACACCTCCGTCCCTGCACCCCTGCGCCCCGTGGCCCGGGCAGCGCACAGGTAGACGTGATGCAGAAAAGGACGGCCGCTCCACACAGCTTCCCTTCATTCACGGTCAAGGGCAGGAAACGTTTCACTTACTGGGCTGGGAAGTGACTGATGTGATGGTGCGTGAGTGTGCGCATGTGTGTATTCCAGTGTGTGTACCTATGAATGTGTTCTTATGCGTATGTATGTGGGTATAGGTGTGTGTGAGAGTGCGTTTGTGTGTATGTGTGAGTGTATGTGAAAACGTGAGGGCTTGTATTCAAGTGTGCAAGTATGAATGTGCGTTTGCGCGTATGTATATGTGGGTGTGTGCGTGCGTGTGGGCACGTGTGTATTCAAGTGTGTGCACGTACATGAACGTGTGTACACCTGGGTGTGTGTGTGTGTGAGCGTGCACGTGGGATCTGGAGGAGCGGCTGCCCTTTTTCCCCAGAACGAGGGCAGAGAATGGCTGAGAGCCTGCGTTCTAAGCCTTTGGCCTCCTGCCCGCAAAGGAAGAGGAATCAAAGATGCATTAGACGTCCTTCCCTGTTGCAGGCGTGTGGCTTCAGGTTGCGGGGCTTTCATTGAAATCACCTCCTTTTCGGTGGCCTGAGCTGTGGATTTCATGATTACGTGGGAAGCAGGTTTCTGTCCTGGTGAGTGGGACAGACGCCAGGACACGGCAGAACCAACGGGGGCCCCAGGCGCTCACATGGAGCCCACAGCAGGGAGGCTTGCATTGCTCAGGGTCTAGCTTGGCGTCTGCAAAACCCGCCAGCGCTGCGGGGGATTCACCGGGAAGGGAAGGCAGGGGTCTCGGGCGGCCTGCGATCCAGGACCCTGAACCTTCAGACGAGGGTGCAGGTTCCATGACGAGAGAGGATCCAGGAAAAAGAACAGAAGGAGGCAGGATCGGCTCTCGAGGAGTCCAGACGGTTTTCAGAAATCGGATCAGCAACGTGGAAAGGGATCTTGGAATGAAACGGTGTCACGGGTGTGCCGAAGGGTCTGGGACAGCACCTCCAGGAGCTCCTGCCGTCCGCCTTCGGGAGCGCGGGCTCTCGCCTGGACTCCCCTCCCTGTGGTGTCGCGGGGGTGGTCTGTTCTACACTGACTCTCACACGCACACGCGGCGGGGGGTGGGCGCGTGGAGAGACTCCGAGGGCAGCTCCGCTCAGGACTCGGGGTTCCCAGGAGAAAGAGCCACGAAGCCCCGCTCTGCCGGGGTCCAAGCCCACCCTCCCTCTCTGCCGCGGGTGGAACCCATCCCCCCACCTGCGCTCCCTGGTGGCCCTGGAAAGACACGCGTGTTCCCATCTGAGGGTCCGTGGCATGTCTGAGCTGTGAACTCACTTAGGTACGTGGTGGTGGAGCTGGTCCCCACGTGGCGACGTTCGCAGGCCAGACCCTGCTCTCAGGTGAGGACAGGTGTCCTCCCCTGGGCCCCTGCCCGGAGGGTGGCTGCTGGGAGAGACTCCTCTCCTACCGGGAAGACGGGGCCTCACCTGGCCGGGGCGCCGCGCTGCCCGCCCCGCTGCACCGGCTCCAGATGCCCTGCAGATGACGCTCGGCCCCTCTCCAGGCACCGCGCACGGCGGTGGCTCAGCTTGGAAACTGGGGCTCCGTGCCAGCCATGCCCTCACGTTCTGCCACTCCTGCAGCCTTTGCTGAGAGATCTTTGTCGTGCAGCCCCCCACCCCGCCCCGAGGAATAGCACACAGACAGCGGGATTTACGGAAAAGTCAGACAGCTTCCACTGTCCTATCCACGAGGCTTTCAGTCAGCGGGCACCAGGCTGCTCAGGCAGGCTTTTTCCCATTAAGCCATCCCAGCGTTTGCTTGAGCTTCCTTAGAGGCTTCCTCTTCCCCTCCATTCAGGCTCTGATTCTGAGGCCTCCCTTAATCAGAGCTGGGAATCACAGGGCAGATGGCCCGTTTCGAAGGCCCTCTCCGCCCTGGCTCGGCAGCCCCTCTGGACCCCTCTGTCCCCCGAGGACGGCCGCAGCCAGGCCAGCCCTGAAGGTCTCCGGGTCAGAGATGATGAGGTTCTCCCCGGACCGGCTGCGGCCGTGGTGCCGATGTGGACGCCTGTGCATCTCCGTGCAAAGGACAGCGACGGGCTCTGCACACCCACACCTGTGACGGTTTGCAGGTGAGGCGGCCGCATCTCCACGTGCTGCAGCCACGCGGCTCCGGGGAGCCAGCGCCGCGCCCAGGCCACACCGCTCAGCGCTGCGCAGCAGGTGGGGGGAGACAACGTCCCGGCCAAGTCCCGAGGGCCGGCCCACAGTTCCTGCGGTCGGGGGCGCCACGGCTCCGTATGTTCTTAAGAGGAGAGTGTCTGCGGTCACGGCAGGAGGGGCGTTGCCTTCCGAGCGGCCCAGCGATGTGCTCAGAAATGAAGTCCAGGCTCTCCTGGCCGCGTGGCCCCTGGGGGACCCCCAAGACCCGGCACTGTCCAACAAGGCCCCGAGGGGGAGGCCGAGCCCTCACCCGAGCGCCGCCCCCGCGCCGTGTGCACTCACGGGCCCCCAGCTGCTGCCCCCACGGGCCCGAAAACAGGAGAAGTCAGCAACAGGCACCGGGAGTTTCAGGCACCGGATGAGGACATTTGTGCAAACCTAGCTTTCAGTGATCACTTAACCACCCACCAGATTTCCTGGGTCAATGGCAAATACAAAGCTTTAAGTACGAAATCACTTCCTGTGCTTCTGAAGGTGATATTTTGTTCAGAGTTTAGATGGACTCTTTGAACATTTTGCTCAGCGGACAGAAAGAGAGATGAGCCGTGGAGCCCTCCCCTCGTCACCACCTGCACTTCCGGATTCACCTCGTGAGTGGTCAGCGGCCTGTCTGCTCGGAGGCAGGGTGTACTTCCCGCTGTCTCTCACGCCTGCCCTTCCTCCAAGCTCATGTGCGCCGGGGCCGCCCGCTGCAGCAGAGTACACGTCTGCACGCCTAGGAAGAGAGGTGAAGACCCGAGACAGACTCTCTGGTTTGCAGCGTCATGACGTGCTGTGGAAACTGCCGTGGGCACCAAGCCGGGCTCTCGTGTAAATAAAGCATCAGATCAGAGTGTCTTCGTTTTCTTACATCAAGTTTGCTGTCAACATCACCAAGGCCACAGGTCAAATTTAAAATACCACACTGTACACTGGGTCTGGAATCAGCTTGATAAGATTAACTCATATTCTTATCCTTATCAAGAAACTAATGCCGAACTATTCTAAATGCGAGGCTTTGACCCAAGAGCGGGGGCTTTATCCGGGTCTACTTACTGTCTCACCCATGGCTGAGTTTGCACGTGTTTCTTCTCAGCTGCATTATATCCTTGGAACAAACGGCCTTCCAACATCAGGTCACCAAATGGTCTACCTTAAATCAATAAGGTCTTTCTTGAAATACTGCTGCCCTGACCCTCGAAAGGCAGTGAAGCACCGATCTGCTCGAGCATTCTCAGGGGCTCACGGTGAACTAAGCCGAAACACTAAATACGACGAACTCAACAAAGAGCTGTGAGCAGTGGGGCCTCAGACAACCTAGACCTCCGCCAACGAGGGAACCTCAGGAGAGCTCTCAGTGTACACGTCCCGCGATGCACACCCCCTAATACACCCCCCCGTGCACACCCCCGAATACACACCCTCTAATGCAGACCCACCTCCCCCTCTCCGTGACAGAGGACCCAGGAGATCTGACAGAAGCCTCTTGATCACCAGCACTCAGCTCCCCATGGCAACAAATCCCCAAAGAGCTGACTTCAAACACAGCTTACAGATTCTTAATATACAGCCCTTGGGCCATGATTTAAGGGAACAATTCAAATATGGTCCAGGTAGACAGAAGCCAGCGAGAGAGAATCAGCAGCAATATTCTTGGGAAGAAAGCACGCCAGAATAGAACTTCCCTGTTCAAAGATGGATGATGAGGGGGAACCATCCAGCGAGGAACCTATAAAAGGT